>NC_051063.1:157446133-157546133 GCF_004664715.2 Peromyscus leucopus
TTTAGTGGCTGGGCAGCACCTTCTTCTGTGTTCCCAGGTCACGTTTTGTTCATTCGTCAACTCCTCAGCTGATCTTGTTTCTTCAGACTTCAAACTGTAGGCATCTGAATCCTCTCCCAGATGGGTTTCAGCTGAGCAGGGGTAGTCTCACCAACACCTCCAAGTTGTTGGGTTTTGCAGGGTCAGCAGCTGGGCCCTGGGTTGTCCTCAGAGGGAGTGTTCAGATTCGTTCTGGTTCTGTCCCATGGAGATAGCTTCTTCCCCAGGTGTTGGGATTAGAGGCATCCCTGTTCCAAGCTGTGTCTGCTTGTCTCTGTCGCTGGGCCTGTCTACCTCTGTGAGCCGCTGCCGCCAGGCCTGTATGTCCCTGTCAGCTGCTGCTGGGCCTGTATGTCTCTGCCAGCTGCTGCCAGGCCTGTATGTCTCTGCTGGCTGCCGCCGTGCCTTTATGTCCCTGTTGGCTGCCACCGCCAGGCCCATCTACCTCTGCGGGCTGCCGCAGCAGGCCTACCTGTGTCTACTTGTCTCAACCGCTGGGCCTGTCTACCTCTGCATGCCACCACCGGGCCTATATGTCCCTGTCGGCCGCCGCCGCCGCCGCTGGGCCCGTCTACCTCTGCGGGCCGCTACCACAGGCCTACCTGTGTCAGGCCTGTATGTCTCTGCTGGCTGCCGCTGGGCCTGTATGTCCCTGTTGGCCACCGCCGCTGGGCCCTTCTACCTCCGCAGGCTGCCGCTGGGCCTGTATGTCTCTGCCGGCTGCCGCCTGGCCTGTATGTCCCTGTCGGCCGCCGATGCCGGGCCCGTCTACCTCTGTGGGCAGCTGCTGGGCCTGTATGTCTCTGCCGGCTGCCACCGCGAACCTACCTCTGCTTGTCACTGCTGCTGGCCTGTTTACCTCTGCGGGCCGCCGCCGGGCCTGTATGTCCCACAAATCTCTTTAATTCCTTCTTTACACAAACAAATTCTTGCTGGCCAGCCATTTCAGCTTCAGTCACATGTCTTACTTTGATTAGCAGCAGCCATATAACCTCATAGATGGCTTTTCAGCAATACTGCCCCATACATGCTCCTCTTAGTGACTGCAAATCATGCTCTAGTCAATGAACCTCATCAAGAAGGTAAAAAATTCATACTACATAGAGGTGGTGGCTCAGCCTTAGTTGTATGTTGTTCTACCCTGAGCAAAGGCTATGCAACTGCAAACATAGCAAGGCACACTGCCACATGCCATGTGGGGAATGGTGGCCACATTAGGATTTCCCTGCAGATGCTCTACCTTCAGACAGTTCAGCTTCAGTTGAGGGCTTTGTCATCCAAAGCAAGGTCGATGAAATCACAACTCCCAAATGCATCCTTTCATTTTTATTACATTTATTTATGTGCATATGTGTACATGCATGCACACATAACTGAATATGACACAGTGCACATGGGGAAGTCAGAGGACAACTTGTGAGAGTCTGTACTCTCCTTATCACTCCATATGGGTCCCTGGAATTTGTCCAAGGTCATCAGGCTAGATGGCAAGAACCTTTACCCATTGAGTCAACTTACCAACTCCCCCAAAGTCATCTCTGGTGCTGTCCTCTCCCACAATGGACACCAATTTGTTGCATTAACTTTATCTAGAGAAGATATTTACAAATATGTGTTTTCCCTATGTAGGGCACCTACTTACCAAAATAAGGTTTCCTTTCACCAACATCCAACTTGGTGAACCAATGAATTTATTTATAAATAAGACTATGAGTGTTCCCAAAATGGTTTTCTCACTGCAAAATCCCACTCCATCATGGATGCTGGCCTCATGGAAGCGACATCACCCAGTCCTACTTTCAGTTAACCTTCTGCTTCTATGTAAAGTATCTTCTGTGTATATCCAAAGATCACTGGTAGATGAGTAGGAGATCAGGAGAAAGTAATGGCTACAATCCCTGTTGAGAGTCCTATAATCCTCCCTTCCATCTACTAAAGAGTGTTAATAACTCCATTACCATTACCATTACCATTACCATTACCATTACCATTACCATTACCATTACTATTACCATATACTAGCTACCACTATAATTTTTCTGTTTAGTTAGTTGCCATGGCTACCAGAACAAAGTAATCTAACTGGAAAATGGCAATGAGATAATCCTGTTAAGCCATACTATAACAGAGAGATGCGAAGGACAGAGCTAGCATACCGAATTGACATTGGATATTAAATAAAGGAGGAATCAATTTGGAGGAGAAGGAGCTAAATGGGAGTATAGAATCTCAGTTGCTGATTGTTTCTTGCAGCCTAGATGTCTTCTCAGGCTCCCAGATACCTGTTACAGCCCTGGGTAGCCCTTTGTGAGGCCAAGTCACACATGCAGGTCCAGTCACTTGATGGTCCTTCATGGGCTGGATTGCAAATGCCTTTCTTGCTTATGAGTCGTTTCTGTGGGATTAAGATCAGGTCATAGATACTGGTCCCATTGGTGAACAGTCCTTCATGAGATAGGTCACAGATACAATGTCATCACCAGGTGGTCCTTCAGGAACTGTTTGTGAATGTCAGTCCTGCTTCTAGGTAGTCCTTCCCACATCATTGAGAACCTGAGTCTGTTTCCTTGAAGACTCTGTCTCTGCCCAGGTTTCTACCTTACCGAATTGCAGGGTTGTGATGCAAAGATTCTTCCCTGCAGTCTAGATATCCTGTTTGCCTGATCTCAACACATACTCACATGACTCACATATTCACATAAATTATTGCTCTGAATTTCCCAAGAGTATAGTTCATTGAGTGTCTAGAGCTGGCAAGCCTCTGACTCAGTGAGGGGCTTTTTTATATTTATTTTTATTTTTATTTTGGTTTTGGTTTTTCAAGACAGGGTTTCTCTGTGTAGTTTTGGTGCCTGTCCTGGATCTCTCACTGTAGACCAGACTAGCCTTGAACTCACAGAGATCCACCTGGCTCTGCCTCCTGAGTCCTAAGATTAAAGGCATGTGCCACTGCCGCCCAGCTGAGAGGCTTTTTTTTAATGATGTGTCTTGAGGGGCTGGAGAGATGACTCTGTAATTAAGAATGCTTGTTGTACAATCATGAGGACCAAATCTATCTGACAAAACCAGTTGCATCTTGGTTAAAAAACCAGTAATAACACTAAGTAAATTCATTCAGCCGGGCTGTGATGGCACACACCTTTAATCTCAGCTCTTAGAAGAAAGAGGCATATGGATCCCTATGAGTTTGAGGCCAACCTGGTCTACAGAGTGAGTTCCATGACAATCAAGGCTACATAGAAAAACCCTGTCTTGAAAAAAAATAAACAAAAAAAAATATTGACCAGTCTTTCTAATGAACATGGAAATAAAAATTCTCAATAAACTGGCAAACCAAATTTAATGACATATCAAAAACACCATCCACCATTATCAACTTGGCTTCATTCCAGAGATACAAGGTTGGTTCAACATATGTAAAACAATAAATATAAAATATCACATAAATCAACTCAAGGATAGAAACCACATGACCATATCAAAAAATTCAGAAAGGTCCTTTGACAAAGTCCAACATCCATTTATGATTTAAAAAAAAAAGCACCAGGTGGTGGCATGCACCTTTAATCCCAGCACTCAAGAGGCAGAGCCAGGTGGATCTCTGTGAGTTCAAGACCAGCCTGGTCTATAGAGCAAGATCCAGGACAGGCTCCAAAACTACAGAGAAATCCTGTCTCAAAAAAACAAAAAACAAAACAAAACAAAACTACTAAAGATCCTAGAAATAAAAAGAACATGCCTCAACATAATAAAGGCTACAAAAGTATAGCCACTATTATACTAAGTAAGAAAAAAAGTATTTCCACTAAAATCAGCACTTTGGTTACATTTTCCACCTTTTTGAATATAGCACTTGAAGTCTTAGAACAGTAAGAGAGAAAGAAATAAAAGGCCTGACCACCACCATACCCCACAAGACCCTGTAACCTACAAGCCCCATTTCACCACCCAAACCCACCCATCCAACAAAGATTGCAAATGCTTCCTGAGACACAGACTCCAAGAGCCCCAATTGGACCAAGAGTTCACTTGATGGTCCTTCATGGGCTGGATTGCAAATGCCTTTCTTGCTTATGAGTAGTTTCTGTGGGATTAAGATCAGGTCATAGATACTGGTCCCATTGGTGAACAGTCCTTCATGAGATAGGTCACAGATACAATGTCATCACCAGGTGGTCCTTCAGGAACTGTTTGTGAATGTCAGTCCTGCTTCTAGGTAGTCCTTCCCACATCATTGAGAACAATAAGAGTGGCTCCCTGGGACAGAGACACCATTGGCACTGATTGGAGGAAGAGATGAGTAGATACCAGTGCAAGAATACATTCAACAACATAAAGAGCAACATGGCACCACCAGATCCTAGTGGTTCTACATCAGCACGACCTGAACATCCAAACATAGAAGAAGCAGAAGAAAATGACCTTAAAAATGACTTTAAAGAGGCAGACAGGCCCGGCGGCAGCCCGCAGAGGTAAACAGGTGCGGCGGCGGCAGCAGGCAGAGACAGGTAGGCCCAGCGGCAGCCGGCAGAGACAGACAGGCCCAGCGGCCTACAGAGACAGGTAGGCGCGGTGGTGGCCCACAGAGGTAGACAGGCCCAGCAGAGGCAGACAGGCCCGGAGGCAGGCAGGCCCAGCAGGTGGCAACTGAAACACAGTTGCAATAAAGACCAGAAACTGAGCTATTACCCACTGAAGAGCTACTGAAAACAAGCTCTTTTTTTTTCATTTTTTAAATTTATTTATTAAATTTAATTTTACATATCACCCACAGATTCCCTTGTTCTCCCCCCTCCCACCCCACCCCCCATTCCCATCTCATCCAGGGCAAAGACTCCCCCGAGGATTGAGTTCAACCTGGTACATTCAATCCAGGCAGGTCCAGTCCCCTCCTCCGAGGCTGAGCCAAGTGTCCCTGTATAAGCCCCAGGATCCAAACTGCCAGTTCATGCACTGAGGACAGGACCCGGTCCCACTGTCTGGATGCCTCCCAAGCAGATCAAGCTAATCAACTGTCTTATTTATCCAGAGGGCCTGATCCAGTTGGGGGCTCCTCAGCTATTGGTTCATAGTTCATGTGTTTCCTTTCGTTTGTATATTTGTCCCTGTGCTTTTTCCAACCTTGGTCTCAACAATTCTCGCTCATACAAACCCTCCTCTTTCTCACCAATTGGACTCCTGGAGCTCCACCTGGGGCCTGATCGTGGATCTCTACATCCGGTACCCTCAGTCATTGGATGGGCTTTCTAGCATGACAATTAGGATGTTTGGCCAGGTGGCCTTCGAATACTTCAGAGATCTATTCAGAGAACCTGATCCAGTTGGGGGCCCCTCAGCCTTTGGGAAAACAAGCTCTTAATCAAGAGCTTGGAACAGGGATGCCTTTAATCCCAACACCCAGGGAAGAAGCTATCTCCATGGGACAGAACCAGAACGAGTCTGAACATTCCGTCTGAGGCCAACCCAGGGCCCAGCTGCTGACCCTGCAAAACCCAACAACTTGGAGGTGTTGGTGAGATTACACTTCTCAGCTGAAATCCATCTGGGAGAGGATTCAGATCCCTACAGTTGAAGTCCGAGGAAACAAGATCAACTGAGGAGTTGACGAATGAACAAAACGTGACCTGGAAACACAGAAGAAGACACTACCCAGCCACCAAACCATATCACCAGAATCATAAGTATATACTACACCAACTGAGATCAGCTGCTCCTGAAGAAACAGGCCAACAGCACCAATTTAACCAAAAACTCCTAGTGAACCAAGACTAAAAATTAGAACAAGAGAGGCACTGTCAGACACAGACACTGCGTGCACCGAGCAGAGGAAGAGATGAGTAGACGCCAGTGCAAAAATACAGGCAACAACATAAAGACCTATATGGCAACATCAGAACCTAGTGATTCTACACCTGCAAGACCTGAACACACCAAGACAGAAGAAACAGAAGAAATCAATCCTAAAAATGACTTTAAGAAGATGATAGAGGCCCCTAAAGAAGAAATAAAAAATTCCCTTAAAGATGAAATAAAAAACTCCATTAAAGAGGAAATAAAAAATTCCCTTAAAGAAATGGAAGAAAAAACGAAATGGGAAGAAAAAAAATGGGAAAAAATCAAAGAAAGCCAAGAAAAAGCAATTAAGCAGATGAAAGAAACATTCCAAGATCTGAAAAATGAATTTGAAACAATAAAGAAAACACATGCTGAGGGAATGCGGGAAATAGAAATCCTGACTAAATGAACAGGAACTACAGAAACAAGCATAACCAACCAATTGCAAGAGATGGAACAGAGAATCTCTGACACTGAAGACACAATAGAGAAAATAGATTCGTCAGTCAAAGGAAACACTAAAGACAAAAAAGTCATAACACAAAACATCCAAGAAATATGGGACACCATGAAAAGACCAAACCTAAGAATTATAAGGATAGAAGAAGGAGAATACCAACTCAAAGGCACAGAAAATATATTCAACAAAATCATAGAAGTAAACTTTCCTAACCTAAAGAAAGAAATACCTATGAAGATACAAGAAGCTTACAGAACACCAAATAGGCTGGATCAAAAAAAAAAAAAAAAGGTCCCCTTGCCACATAATAATCAAAACACTAAACACACAGAACAAAGAAAAAATATTAAGAGCCACAAAGGAAAAAGACCAAGTAACATATAAAGGCAAACCCATCAGAATAACACCAGACTACTCAATAGAGACTATAAAAGCTAGAAGATCATGGACAAATCTTATGCAGACACTAAGAGACCAGGATGCCAACCCAGACTATTATACCCAGCATAACTCTCAATCACCATAGACAGAGTAAACAAAATATTCCATGATAAAGCCAGATTTAATCAATACCTGTCCACAAACCCAGCCCTACAGAAAGCACTAGAAGGGAAAATCCAGCCCAAAGAAGCTAAACACATCCATGAAAACTCAGGCAATAGATAATCCCACACCAACATACACCAAAGAAAGACAACACAACACAACCACAAAAAATAACAGGAAGTAACAATCACTGGTCATTAATATCCATCAATATCAATGGTCTTAACTCACCTATAAAAAGACACAGACTAACAGAATGGATAAGAAAACCAGACCCATCCATCTGCTGCATACAAGAAACACACCTTAACTTCAAAGACAGACACTACCTCCGAGTAAAGGGCTGGGAAAAAGCTTTCCAAGCAAATGGACCTAAGAAACAAGCTGGTGTAGCTATCCTAATATCTAATAAAATAGACTTCAAACTAAAATCAATCAAAAGAGATCAGGATGGACATTACATATTTATCACGGGAAAAATCCACCAAGATGAAGTCTCGATTCTAAACATTTATGCCCCAAATACAAGAGCACCCACATTCATAAAAGAAACATTACTAAAGCTTAAAATGCACATCAAACCCCACGCATTAGTAGTGGGAGATTTTAACACACCACTCTCACCAAAAGACAGATCTACCAGACTGAAACTAAACAAAGAAATAAAGGACCTAACAGATGTTATGTCTCAAATGGACTTAATAGATATCTACAGAACATTCCATCCTAACACAAAAGAATATACCTTCTTCTCAGCACCCCATGGAACCTTCTCAAAAATTGACCACATGCTTGGTCAAAACAAATCCCAACAGATACAAAAAAAATTGGAATAACCTCCTGTATCTTATTGGACCACCATGCCTTAAAGTTAGACCTCAACAACAACAAAAATTATAGAAAACCTACAAACTCATGGAAACTGAATAATGCCCACCTGAAACATCAATGGGTCAAGGAAGAAATTAAAGATTTCCTAGAATTCAATGAAAATGAAAGTACAACATACCCAAACTTATGGGACACTGTGAAAGCAGTGCTAAGAGGAAAATTCATAGCTCTAAATGCACACAAAAAGAAGATGGAGCAATCCCATACCATTGAATTAACAGCACAGCTGAAAGTTCTAGAACAAAAAGAAACAAACTCACCCAGGAGAAATAGATGCCAGGGAATAATGAAATTGAGGGCTGAAATCAACAAAATAGAAAACAAGAGAACAATACAAAAAAATCAATGAAACAAAGAGTTGGTTCTTTGAAAAAAATCAACAAGATAGACAAACCCCTAGCCAAATTAACCAAAAGGCAAAGAGAGAGCACCCAAATTAACAGAATCAGAAATGAAAAGGGAGACATAATAACAGACAAGGAAGAAAACCAGAGAATCATCAGATCATACTTCAAAAACCTGTACTCCACAAAAATGGAAAACCAGGAAGAAATGGACAATTTTCTAGATAAATACCACATACCAAAATTAAATCAAGACCAGATAAACCATTTAAATAGACCAATAACCCCCAAAGAAATAGAAGCAGTCATCAAAAGTCTCCCAACCAAAAAAAGCCCAGGACCAGATGGTTTCAGTGCAGAATTCTACCAGAATTTCAAAGAAGAACTAATACCAATCCTCTTCAAAGTGTTCCACACAATAGAAACAGAAGGAACAACTTGGTACTGGTATAAAAACTGACATACAGACCAATGAAATCAAATTGAAGACCCTGACATTAATCCATGCACATATGAACACCTGATTTTTGACAAAGAAGCCAAAACTATACAATGGAAAAAAGAAAGTATCTTCAACAAGTGGTGCTGGCATAACTGGATGTCAATATGTAAAAGATTACAAATAGATCCATATCTGTCACCATGCACAAAACTCAAGTCCAAGTGGATCAAAGACCTGAACATAAATCCAGTTACACTAAACTTAATAGAAAAGAAAGTAGGAAGTACTCCTGAACGCATTGGCACTGGAAACCATTTCCTAAATATAACACCAATAGCACAGACCCTGAGCACAATTAATAAATGGGACCTCTCGAAATAGAGAAGCTTTTGCAGGGTGAAAAACACAGTCAATAAGACAAAAAGACAGCCAACAGAATGGGAAAAGATCTTCACCAACCCCACATCTGACAGAGAACTCAAGAAACTAGACATCAAAATACTAAACAGTCCAATTAAAAAATGGGCTAAAGAGCTAAACAGAGAATTCACAAAACAAGAATCACAAATGGCTGAAAGACATTTAAAGAAATGCTCAACATCCTTAATCATCAGAGAAATGCAAATCAAAACAACTTACACCTGTCAGAATGGCTACGATCAAAAACACCAATGACAGTCAATGTTGGAGAGGATGTGGAGCAAAGGGAACACTCCTCCACTGTTGGTGGGAATGCAATCTTGTACAACCCATCCTTTTGCTTCATACAACAACACACCTCAACTTCAAAGACAGAAAATACCTCAGAGTAAAGGGCTGGGAGAAGTCTTTCCTATCAAATGGACTTAAAAAGGAAGCTGAAGTAGCTATCCTAATATCTAACAAAATAGACTTCAACTAAAATTAATCAAATGAGGTCAAGAAGGACATTACATATTCATCACAGGAAAAATCTACCAAGATGAAGTCTCAATCTGAACATTTATGCCCTAAATACAAGGGCACCCACATATGTAAAAGAAACATTACTAAAGCTTAAATCTTACATCAAACCCCACACACTAATTGTGGGAGACTTCAACCCCAATGGATTGGTCTTCCAAATGAAACTTAACAGAGAAATAAGGGAAATCACAGATGTTATGACTCAAATGGTCTTAATAGACATTTACAAAATATTTCACTCAAACACAAGAGAATATACCTTCTTCTCAGAACCCCATGGAAATTTCTCTAAAATTGACCACATACTCAGTCACAAAGCAAATCTCAACACACAAAAAAAAAAATTGGAATTACCTCCTGTATCTTATCGGATAACCATTTTGCTTTAAAGTTAGAATTCAACAACAACATAAATTACAAAAAGCCTACAAACACATGGAAACTAAATAATTCTCAACTGAATCACCACTGGGTCAAGAAGGAAATAAAGAAAAAAATTAAAGACTTCCTAGAATTCAATGAAAATGAATTACAGCATACCCAAACTTATGGGACACTATGAAAGCGATACAAATGAAAGTTCATAACACTAAGTGCCTACATAAAGAAGCTGGAGAAATCTCACACTAGTGACTTAACTGCACCCCTGAAAGCTCTAGAACAAAAGAAGCAATCTCACCCAGAAGGAATAGATGCCAGGAAATAATCAAATTTAGGGCTGAAATCAATAAAATAGAAACAGAATAATACAAAGAATCAATGAAACAAAGAGTTGGTTCTTTGAGAAAATCAAAAAGATAGACAAACCCTTGTCCAAACTAACCAAAAGGCAGAGAGAGAATATTCAAATTAACAAAATCAGAAATGAAAAAGGAGACATAAGAACAGACAAGAAAATCCAGAGAATCACCAGGTCATAATTCAAAAACCTTTAGTCCACAAAATTGGAAAATCTAAAAGAAATGGACAATTCTATATAGTCAAATTAAGTCAAGACCAGATAAATAATTTAAATAGACCTATAACCCCTAAGGAAATAGAAGCAGCTATTAAAAGTATCCCAACAACAACAAAAAAAGCCAAGAGCCAAATGGTTTCAGCAAAGAATTCTAAAAGAATTTCCAAGAAGAGCTAATACCAATACTCCTCAAATTGTTTCACACAATAGAAACAGAAGAAACATTGCCAAACTCTTTTTATGAGGCTACAGTCACCCTAATACCCAAACCACACAAAGATGCAACAAAGAAAGTGAATTACAGACCAATCTCCCTCATGAGCATTGATGCAAAAATACTCAATAAAATACAGGCAAAACAAATCCAAAAATACATCAAAAAAATCATCCACCATGATTAATTAGGCTTCATTCCAGAGATTTGGGGATGGTTCTACATATAAAAATCTATCAATGTAATCCATCATATACACAAACTGAAGGAGAAAAAAACACATGATCATCTCATTAGATGAAAAAGCCTTTAACAAAATTCAACACCCCTTCATGATAAAGGTCTTGGAGAGATCAGGAATACAAGGAATATATCAAAACATAATAAAGGCAATTTACAGCAAGCCAACAGCCAACATCAAATTAAATGGAGAGAAACACAAAGCAATTCCACTAAAATCAAGTCAAGATAAGGCTGTCCCCTCTCCCCCATCTATTCAATACAGCACTCGAAGTTCTAGCTCTAACTAGAGCAATAAGACCAAAAAAAGGAGATTAAGGGAATACAAATTGGAAAGGAAGAAGTCAAACTTTTGCTATTTGCAGATGAAATGACAGTATACATAAATGACCCCAAAAATTCTACCAGGAAACTCCTACAACTGATAAGCACCTTCAACAATGTGGCAGGATACAAGATTAACTCAAAAAAAATCAGTAGCCCTACTATATACAAATGATAAATGGGATGAGAAAGAAATCAGAGAAACATCACCCTTTGCAATAGCCACAAATAATATAAAATGCCTTGGGGTAACTGTAATCAAACAAGTGAAAGACTTGTATGACAAGAACTTTAAGCCCTTAAAGAAAGAAATTGAAGATTTCAGAAAATGGAAAAATCTCCCATGCTCATAAATA
Source organism: Peromyscus leucopus (assembly GCF_004664715.2). NCBI lineage: Eukaryota > Metazoa > Chordata > Mammalia > Rodentia > Cricetidae > Peromyscus > Peromyscus leucopus. Next base: position 157,457,728 of record NC_051063.1, read on the forward strand.
GGTAGAACAAACATAATAAAAATGGCAATCTTACCAAAAGCAACCTATAGATTCAATGCAATCCCCATCAAAATCTCAACACAATTCTTCACAGACCTCAAAATAATACTCAACTTCATATGGAAAAAAAAAACAGGATAGCTAAAACAATCCTGTATGATAAAGCAACTTCTGGAGGCATCACCATCCCTGCTTTCAAGCTTTACTATAGAGCTATACTAATAAAAAACAGCTTGGTATCAGCATAAAAATTGTCATGTGGACCAATGGAATAGAATTAAAGACCATGACATTAATCCACACACCTATGAGCAACTGATTTTTGACAAAGAAACCAAAACTGTACAATGGGAAAAAGAAAGCATCTTCAACAAATGGGGCTGGCATAATTGGGTATCAACATGTAGAAGATTTCAAATAGATCCATATCTATTGCCATGCACAAAACTCAAGTTCAAGTGGATCAAAGGCTGTAGCAGGAATCTTAAAAGTTCTTATTAATAAAATCAAACCTGAGGCAAGTTATTGGGGTCCATGCTGGTAGATCAGAGAGACAGAACAAGACACAGCTATCTCACCTCGCTGGATCCTCAGTTGGTCTTGTCTCCTCAGACTGGAGGCCTCTGAGTCCTCATGCAGAATGGGTCTCAGCTGAATTACTGCTCAAAAGCCTGAATGCTTAACCAGCCAAAATCTTCTAGTTTCTGGTCCTCACGCCTTATATATCTTTTTGCTTTCTACCACCACTCCCTGGGATTAAAGGCTGGCTTTCTGGGATTAAAGGCGTGTGTCACCATGCTTGGCTATTTCCAATGTGGCCTTGAACTCACAGAGATCCAGAGGGATTTCTATCTCTGGAATGCTAGGATTAAAGGTGTGAGTGCCACCATTTTCTAGCCTTTGTATCTAGTGGCTGTCTGTTCTCTGACCCCAGATAAATTTATTAGAGTACACAATATTTTGGGGAACACAATACCACCACAAAAGGCCTCAACATAAATCCAGGTACACTGAACCTGATAGAAGAGAAAGCAGAAAGTAACCTTGAATGCATTGGTACAGGAGACCACTTTTTAAATATAACACCAGTAGCATGGGCACTGAAAGCAACAATTAATAAATGGGACCTCCTAAAACTGAGAAGCTTCTGTAAGGCAAAGGGCATAGTAAATAAGGCAAAAGACATCCTGCAGAATGGGTAAAGATCTTCACCAACCCCACATCTGACAGAGGGCTGATCTCCAGAATATATAAAGAATTCAAGAAACTAGACATCAAAATACCAATCAGATAAAAAAAAATGTGATACATATCTAAACAGAATTCTCAACAGAAGAATCTCAAATGGCCAAACAACCTTTAAGGAATTGCTCACTGTCCTTAGTCATCAGGGAAATGCAAATCAAAATGACTCTGAGATATCATCTTATGCCTGTCAGAATGGCTCAGATCAAAAACAGTGAGGAAAGCTTATGTTGGAGAGGTTGTGGAGCAAGGGAAACACTCCTACACTGCTGGAGAGAGTGCAAACCTGTACAGCCACTTTGGAAATCAGTATGGTGGTTTCTCAGAAAATTTGGAATAAGTCTTCCTCAAGACCCAGCTATACCACTCTTGGGCATATACCCAAGGAATGCTCAATCATACCACAAAAACACATGCTCAACTATGTTCATAGCAGCATTATTACCAGAACTGGAAACAACCTAGATGCCCCTCAACTGAAGAATAGATAAAGAAAATGTGGTACATATACACAATGGAGTACTACTCAGCAGTAAAAAAAAAAAATGATATCATGAAATTTACAGGCAAATGGATGGAACTAGAAAATATCATCCTGAGTGAGGTAACCCAGACTCAGAAGGATAAACATGGTATGCTCACTCATAAGTGGATACTAGATGTAAAGCAAATAATAACCAGACTACAACCTACAGCTCCAGAGAAGCTACGTAACAAGGAAGACCCAAAGAGGGATGCGTTGATTGCCCTGGGAAGGAGACATAGATGAGATCTCATGAGTAAACTGGGGATTAGGGGGGCAATAGAGGGTAGTGGATGGGGGATTAGAACATAAAGGAATGGGATAGTTGGGCTGGAACAAGGATGGAGTGGAAGAGCAATGAGAGAAATACCATAATAGAGAGAGAAACCAGGTACAAGGGAAGCTCCCAGGAATCCACAAAGATGACCCCAGCTTAGACTGCTAGCAATAGTGGAGAGGGTACCTGAACTGGCTTACCCAAATTATCAGATTGGTGAATACCCTATCATCATAGAGCCTTCATCCAGTAACTAATAGACACAAATGCAAAGATCCATAGCCAAGCACCAGGCCGAACTCCAAGATTCCAGTCAAAGAGAGAGAAGAGGGAATCTATGAGCAAGGGGCATCAAGATCATGATGGGGAAACATACAGAGACAACCAAATCAAACTAGTGGGAACTATGAACTGTGGACCAATAGCTATGGAGCCTCTGTGGGACTGGACTAGGCCTCTGCATAAGCCAGATAGTTGTATAGCTTGATCTACTTAAGGGGCTCCCTGGCAGTAGGATCAGGTTCCATCCCTGGTACATAAGCTGGCTTTTTGGAGCCCACTACCTATGGTACAGCCTTGATGCAGGTGGTGGGGCTTGGACCTGCCTCTACTGAATGTACCGGGCTCTGCTGACTCCCCATGGGAGGCCATGCCTTGTTGGAGGAGAGAATGGGGAGTGGGTTGGGGGTGGAAGGCTGGAGGGGCTGGAGGAGGGAAAAGAGGGGAATCTGTCATTGATATGTAAAATGAATAAAAAATTCCTTAATAAAAAATCAGAAAGGTCAAGCTTTCTTTATTAATAAGAAATCTCCCTGTCATTATTAGGGGCTGGCAATCCAAAGACAGTCCCACAGGAAGCTTGCTACAGGAAGCTGTACAAGGGAAGCTGCATCTGCCACACAGCATCTAGAGGGAAAAGCTGATTGTAGCCTGCCAGCAGGAAATTCTTCAGATTCAATGGCAGGCAGCCAGGACCATTGTCAACCAAGTGGTAACCTTAGCACATGCCCAATGCTGCTGGACTCCATCTACACCAAGCCTCTGGAAAGACAAGGTGATGAAAACAAATTGGTGAGTGAGCACTTCAATGTTGCCACTTTACTTCCTGGTGGAAAATAAGCATATCACATGAAGATGTGCATGCAGATGCTGCAGCCATTCCAAACGTGGAGTGGCAGACCAGAAGCTGGACCCTGCATGCTACAAGGTCCTGTGTGTGAATAGTACACCATTATTCTTCAAGCAATGATTGGTATCAGTGACAACTTTTTGCTATAGTCAGAATGACAGCCATAAGAAGGCTACAGGACACAAACAAGAGCCACAAGAGTTGGTAAGCTAATGAGTCCCAGAAGGGAAAAAAGAAAAAGCACTTGCCAATCAGGAGGAGGGAGCCTAAAGACTACACATAGCCAGAGCCCTGCCAGCCCTGGGACACAGAGTCCAAAGCAGAGGACACTGAAGCTCAGGGTTCTGAAGGTTCTCATTCCAGGTCACATGGCCCCACTGCTTTGGGTTTATGGCAGGTGTGCTGAATGGCAGAGACAGAAAGCACTGCTCATCTCATAAGTCACAAAGCAAGGAAAGTCAGGAAGGGCCAGGGTCTTACACTCCTCCTTATAACCTAATTTCTCCCATGTCCCCACATCCTAATGGTTCCATTGCTTCCCCTTAGAGCCCTCCCCACAAGGACCAAGCCTTTAAGACATGGGCCTTAGAGGGACATTCAAGATCCAGACCATTGCACCTGAGTAATAGGCCTTCCCCATCTACTTCCTGACCAGCGGTCAAAACATCCCACATCTGCCTTCAGGCCATAAGTGTTCATCATGAAGGTGACAGTTATGGAACACTCTCTCAGACCACACACACACACACACACACACACACGGATGGTCAGCACTCAGACTAAACCCCTGATGCTGCCTTTGCTGTTGAACTATTTCTGCTATTTCTGACTTTATAGACTTGACACCTCAAGTGTCACCTTTCAACTTAAAGTTTCCTCTCAATGATGACAAAATATATGGATTGGGAAAAAAGGTTACACTGGGTGGAAAGAGGGGGTGGCTCCCATCTGGATCAGAAGGGGCAGAGTCTCCTGCAAGCTCTGCACTGTCATTTTCTTGTCACTGGAACCCAGGGAGCATAAATGGTAACATGTGACATTGGGGAGCAGCTTTTAAACATTTATCTTCAGACTCAACTACCAGGGATGATTTCCCACTTCATTATCTGTTAACTAGTGGGTAAAAGAAAATCTCCTGGGCAACCTTTGAGTGTCTGTCTGTCCTAGATCTCACACTGTGATCCATCACACAGCTTTATCCCTTCCAATTAGTGCCTAGCACAGAACTCATGTACTGAAAATTAACATCATTGATTATCGTCCAGGAATATGGTCAACAGGCATAATTTTTTATCAATGTTACTGATCAATTTCTAATTAAGAAGGAAAACTCTTGCCTCAGAGTGATTTATGTGCAGATCTCATATCCCTTGGTGATGGCTCTCTGCTGGAGATTCAGCATTAACAGGGATCACTTTGCAAGAACAGTGAGAAATGCTTGTGTGCTCTGTGGCTCCAGAAGAGAATGCATCTCCAGAGAAAGGAGAATGCTTTGAAAAATCACAGTGCTTGGGACAGACAGAACTCAGTTTAGAAAAGACAGAATTCAGCAGGCCTGCCTCAGCCAGGCAAAACTAAGAGGTCAGTTCAGGGAAGTGACAAACAAAGGTGAGCTCCTCACACTGTGTCCCCTCACATACTGCCTTCCTGAAACCCTCTATGGTGGGTGGGGCCCAGGGGATAATGAAAGGAAACAAGCTACTTGTCCCTAGTTACATCCACCAGAGATAAAGTCAAAATCCCAGAGGCTCTGTCCTAGTCAGATGAAATCTTTTTTTTTTCTTTTTTTTTTCTTTTTTTTTTTTTAATGTATATAGTGTACTGCCTGCATGTATCCCTGCGGGCCAGAAGAGGGCAACCTATCTCATTATGGATGGTTGTGAGCCACCATGTGGTTGCTGGGAATTAAATTCAGGACCTCAGGAAGAGCAGCTAGTACTCTTAACTGCTGAGCTATCTCTCCAGCCCATCAGATGAAATCTTACTATCATTAGGAGGGAAAGTGGAACCAGTGTATGCAGTTAGTCTAATCCACAACCCAAACTATCCCCAAATTTTGATCTTTACCTACTCCCTTGCTCCCCTTCAAATCATGACTCTTTCAGAGACACAGGCTACAGATGTACCTTGGGAGATGGCAGGGTTTATTTAGTAGCCTCTCCAGGGGCATTTGCATTCCAGAATATGACCCTGAAGAAAGCTGGTAACCTCTGCTGATGGAAGGACTCTCCTCTCTGTCATTTGGATCTTGGGCCCTGCAGTTCCCTGGGACAATAGCTTGCTTGTTACTCCATTGACAGTGACAGAGGATGTGGCATGTTATGGTGTTCCCTGGAATCACAACACTTAGGAAGCATGGACCAGCTGCTCAGTCATTGCTGTACTTCTTGACAAATGCTGTCTGCACCCCACATACACACCTCAGCACTGTGGAGACCTGCCATCGAACTTGCCTTAAGCCCCTCTTACAAGGACTTTTCTCCCACTTTGAAGAAGAGGTAAAATCTAAATCCTGATGAGATGAACCGATAAATGTCATCAAACATACACTAAGTGCCAAAATAGATCAATAATCACGATTAGTAACAATTTTCTAAGTGACTTCAGCTCCCTCTAAGTGACTTCAGCTCCCTCTGTCTGATTTCTACCTGTTACAGGAAAATGACACTGGCACCTTAAATTTGTGAGCTCATGATCGTATATAATGCACAGACACTCTGCAGATATGAATGTCCCTCCAAAGCCATAACAAGGTCACTGGGCAGAAAATCCTTTCATGGAAAAAGAGGAAAGAATACCTTCAAAAATAAAAAATAATAGACATAAAGTCTGAGGGACAAGTCAAAACCCCTTGCATTCATCAGAGCAGTCCTGTATTGGACTCACTAAAATCTACCTGTGCATCCTGTCCACTGGGATGGCCGGCCTCCTGCCCTTCCACCCTCTTGAGCAGCCACCAATCCAGGAATGTCATCTGCAACCACGCCTCTTCTTTCTCTCTCCCTTTAACCTCTGTCTCATGGAAGCCCCCTGGCTCTGTTGAGATATTAAATCAAAATCCAGCTACAGTGTTTACATAGAAATAACTCTGATCCTGAATGTCCCCAGCTCCTTCTTACAAGAACCAGCTGTGATCCCCAGAAGTAGTGGGTAATCCTGACTTTTAACAGGCATGGAGGGAAATCACTCCTTGACTCAGGAAGAAGGTGCGTACACTAGATGTCAGTGTAGGATTTACACTGACAGTGTAAGGATTTACACTGACATCTAGTGGGAAACTAAGGTATCATTCTGAAGACCCACTGCAGCTGGCCACTTCCATGTCCAAGATCTCCAGGGAAAGATTTCAGAGCTGGCAGAAGATGAGTGTTGTTAGGCCTGGTGATGCAAACTTGCTATCACACCTACTTGAGTGGCTGAGGCAGGGAGATCACAACTTCAAGGCTAGCCTGGGCACCCTACCCTGGGCTCAAAATAAAATTCAAAAAGGAGGGTAGTGATTGGGCTCGGTGGCAGAACACTTTCCTCAGCTGCTAAGGTCATCTTACATGTAACTGTTTATCAGACAACTAAGCAGGAAGTGTGTCTGTGACCTTGGGGTGGATTGATGTTCAGTAATTATCCATGTGCTTACTTTATACATGAAGCTGCCAGTGAGAACCATGAGCATGGTCTTTATAGCTCTTATTGTGGATCATTTGTTCACCTACTGAGTCCATCCTTTCCTCTAAACTGTTTGATGTATCTGTTATAGTATCTTATGGGTCTTTTCTTCCAGTTCAGGTAGCTAGGATGTCCATAGCTCTGTCCTCTCCTGGTCTAGCCTACCGTTTCCTGCTTCTGATAGCAATATCCACTCTTGATCTAACCTGTAGTTTGCTGCATCTGCATATTTTTATTTTTTTTATTTTATTTTTTTTTTTTTTGGTCTTTTGGTTTTTCGAGACAGGTTTCTCTGTGTAGCTTTGCGCCTTTCCTGGATCTCGCTCTGTAGACCAGGCTGGCCTCAAACCCACAAAGATCCTCCTGGCTCTGCCTCCCAAGTGCTAGGATTAAAGGCGTGTGCCACCACTGCCTGGCCATTAAGTTTTGTTTTGTTTTTGTTTTAGTTTTTCGAGACAGGGTTTCTCTGTGTAGCTTTGCGCCTTTCCTGGAACTCACTCTGTAGACCAGGCTGGCCTTGAACTCACAGAGATGTGCCTGCCTCTGCCTCCCAAGTGCTGAGATTAAAGGCATGCACTGCCACCGCCCAGCGCATTTTTTCTTATACATTGCTTTTGCATATATTCTTCTATGCTGCTTTTTATAGTTTAAGCTGCATGTTGCATATTAAAGAACAGAAGAGACATTAGAAGCTAAAGGTGTTTCTGCCTTTCACAAAGCATGTGCCTTTTAAACTGTTGCAAGAAGCTGTGCTGAGGGGCTCTCTTCTTCCTTGCTACATGTCTGCTGTGGCCTGAAGGGGAGGGAGGTCTCTTCCTTCCAGCTAGGTGATAGGACACAAGCAACACAGCCAAACTTCAGTTTTTGCTCGCACTCCTTTCTCTCTCTCACTTCCCAGTATTAGGAACCACCATGGAGGCATGCACAGGGGAAAATGAGGTCTGCAGCCAGCATCTACTTCTCTGAGACTGAACATTGCAGAAAGGAGAGTACAAGTACGAATTAAGTGCATGGCCTTGCAGCCTACAGTGAGGACCCTTGGAAACTCCACCAGGGTCTCAGGAATAACTCCTAAATCCAAAGAGCCTCAAATTCATGTGAGCCCCTCATAGAAACCAAACCAAGTTGTACTCGATGGAATAGGCTCACAGCAACTTGATCTACTGAAAACCTGGTATAGTGGTTCACACCTTTAATGCCAGCACTCAGGAGGTAGAGGCAGGTGGATCTCTTGAGTTCAAGGCCAGCCTGGTCTACAGAGTGAGTTCCAGGACAGCCAGGGCTACATAGTGAGACACTGCCTCAGACAAGAAAATAGATGAAGCCCTATAGTATACAACATGAAGTCAAGATAGCCTAAAAAGTAACTTTCACAGGTTAAGAGACTAGGGAATTGCATTTGAAAAACTGATGTTGGGCTGGCTACACATGGTATGTGTCATAGTCTCTACTGTTGATAATTCCAAAAATTAAAATATGGTGCCATCTGTTGACCAGGGGAATGCATGTGATCATGCCTGTGATTTCTATTGCCAATATGTTAACTTATTCAATGTAGAAAATGATTTGCCCTGCAGAAATGCCCAATGCTGAGATGGGGTAAAGCTCAACAGTAGATCTGTTGCCTAGCAAGTGGGAAACCTGGGTTCCATCACAAAATAAAGTCAGAGAAGTAAAGTCTAATGGCAGTCTCTTTATTCTCCAGTGGCCTCTGATGACATTATTAAACTAGAACAACGGAGCCAGCAAAATGAGGCAGTGAATAAGGAAGCTGGCTTCCAAGCCTGACAACCTGAGTTCAGTATCCTAAACTTACATGATAGAAGGAAAGAAGCAACTATTTTAAGTTGTCTTCTGAGCTACACATAAATGGCATGGTGAACACACAAACACACACACACACACACACACACAAAATAACCAACCAACCTGAAGAATGCTGGTGCCATTGGGTCCATGTTCTCCTATATCAACACCTGTAGTTCTGCTTGCCAGTCCTCTGTACTGACACCAGAGTTTGGATCAAGTGCAAAACAGGGTCAGGAAGTTCATAATCTGTGCCTTGCATTTTTGAGGGCATGGATAAAGCTGGTATCTAATGTCAATCAGTGCTGTCCTGCAGAGTAGTCCAAGCCGGCCTATGAAGCAAGCACAGGAGAACCCACAATTCAAGAAATGCAATGACCCAGAACCCAAAGTGTCCCGAAAAACCTTCAGATTTCAGATCAATTTACAGCTTTAAGTTTTAGATTAGGATTGTCCAATCTGCAAATCCATGCCAACATTCCAACAGTCCAGAAAACTCCAAAGTATGAGACACTGCTGGTCCCAAATATTTTGGATAAGATGAGAAATACTCACCCTGATGTAGCATCAATCTCAAAGAGTCTTATTAATAAAAAAAATCCTGGAGCTGGGTATTGGGGTGAATGCTGAAAGATCAGAGAAGCAGAACAAGCCACAGCCACCTCACCTTGCCAATTCCTCAGCTGATCCTGTTTCCTTAAACTGGAAGCCTCTGAGTCCTCATCCAGAATCAATCTCAGCTGAACTGCTGCTCAAAAGCCTAAAAGCTTAAAAAGCTCTAGTTCCTGGTCCTCACGCCTTAAATACCCTTCTGCTTTCTGCCATCACTTCCTAAGATTAAAGGCATGAGTCGCCATGCCTGGCTGTTTGTAGTGTGGCTTTAAATGCACAGAAATCCGGATGAATCTCTGCCTCCCAAGTGATAGCATTAAAGGCATTTGTGCCACCATTTTCTGGTCTCTATGTCTGTCTAGTGGCTGTTCTGTCCTCTGACCCCAGATAAGTTTATTAGGATGCACAATATATTGGGGGACACAATATATCACCACATCCTCTGCTGTTCTCATAGTATTTCACACAGGGCTTTCTTGTGTGAAAGCCCAAAAAGGCCTGACTCTCTCACATACAAATAACCTTTGGAAAGAACCAGAACTGGACCCGATAGTGATCTCCTATAGTCCTGTCACTGGGCAGGCTGAGGCACATGTATGCATGTGTGTATACATGTTTCATACAACAAATGAAATAAAAGAGTAATGAAACAGTTTCCAGCTCTCATGATTAACAAGGGCCTCTGGTTCTAATTGCATGCTTGGAGGTAATTTCTTTCTAATCACTAATTTTTTAAGTGGTGACTGGAAACCCCAGCAGAAATGTTTTTCCTTAATCCAAAAGTGAAGTGGGCTACAGAAAGTATTTCCCACTGTCACCAGAAGTCATTAGATAAATGGATCTCATTCACTAATGGAACACATGGTTTGAATCTGCAGTGTCTCCCAGAGGCTCATGTTTTGACCACTTGTTCTCCAGCTGGTGACACTATCTGGGAAGGTGATGGAACCTTCAGGAAGCCCTGCTTCCTAGCAGAAGTAGATAATTAGGAGTGGCCTTTAAGGTTACAGCCCAGACATAGTTCTGGTCATTCTGCTTGTCCTGGTCAGCCATGACATGAGTAACACTGCCACACACTTCTGCTGCCATGGACTGAGCCACTGCACCATGCCCACCCTGCTGTGATAGACTGCAGATCACTGACCCTGCGCCAAAGTTAACCTTTCCACCCTTGTTTCTGTATGTATAGTGTCAATTGCAGCAAGAAGTAAACTAAGGGGCTGGCACGATGGTTCTGTGGGTGTGCTGTCTAGTTTTGTGTCAACTTGACACAAGTTAAAGTCACCTGAGAGCAGACGAAATGGTGGTTTCGACTGAGAAAATACCTCCAGAAGTCAGGCTGTAGGCAAAACTACAAGGAACTTTTTTTTTTTTTTTTTTTTTTTTTTTTTTTGGTTTTTCGAGACAGGGTTTCTCTGTGTAGCTTTGCGCCTTTCCTGGAACTCACTTGGTAGCCCAGGCTGGCCTCGAACTCACAGAGATCCACCTGGCTCTGCCTCCCGAGTGCTGGGATTAAAGGCGTGCGCCAACACCGCCCGGCTGGAACTTTCTTAATTAGGGATTGATGTGGGAGGGGCTCCCCAGCCCATTGTTGCTGGTGCCACCTGGGCTGGTGGTCCCAGGTTCTGTAAGAAAATAGGTTGAACAAACAATGAGGGGTAAGTCAGTAAGCATCACTCCATGGCCTGTGCATCAACTCCTGCCTCCAGATTCCTTGCCAGTTTGGGTTCCTGCCTTGACTTCCCTCAATGGACTGTGACTGGGGATATATAAGAGAAATAGACCCTTTCCTCCCCGAGTTGCTTTTGGTCTTAGGGTTTCGTAAATGTGCTGGCTGCCAAGCCTGATGACATTACTTCAATTTCAGGGACACATAGAGTGCAGCATGAGAACTGATTCCTTCAGCTCTCCTTAGGCCATCACACATGCTGTGGCACACACATGCCAACACACGCAGACACACATAATAACTGTAATAGAAAAGGGGAGGCTGGAGAGATGGCACAGTGGTTAAGAGCACTGGCTGTTCTTCCAGAGGTTCAATTCCCTGTACCCACATGGCCGCTCACGATTGTCTATAACTCCAGTTCCAGGTACCCGACACACTCATATAGATATACAAGCAGGGAAAACACCAATGCACAGAGATGAAAAAAACAATAATAAAATAAGGAGAATAAGAAAGTAATCCAATTTATGGCCTGATTTTCAAATATTCATGTGTTTAATAACTGAAGTTATTCTTGAGTTTCTGTATGAAAATGTGCTTCTTCTGTCTTTGATATGACAGCCTGAAGGTCTTAAGACAGCAAGCCAACATAATCTGCACAAATGTAGCAAGATGTCAGCTATAGAAGTATGCTAATACTGACTGGAGTGGTTGTGTGTGAGTGTGGTACACACGTGCCACAGCATGTGTGGGGAGGTCAGAGGTCAACTCTCGGGAGTCAGTCCTTTTTCTCTCTTGGTGGAATTTGGTGATGGAATTCAGGTGGTCAGATTTAGATGGCAAATATTTTTACCTGCTGAGCCATCTCATCAATCCTACTTCAAGTTTTCCATAGTAAGTTGTTGGAGGTGAGTGGAGTCACCATCATGCCATTGAACCTCAAATTCTCTCAGAATTTTCATAGATTCACTCATGGGAAAATGCATGAATATCCATGATGCAACGTTTACCATTCATTGCTACAAAGAGAAAAAAATTAAGATGTCACATTCATAAAATGAATTTTTTAAATAAGCAAAAAAGTTTCCTTTATAAAATCTTCCAATGTATTTGTATAATTTTTCTGTACAGATTTGGTTTTATTTACTAATATTTCTATAACCATCCTAAAAATTGTGACTATCTAACCTATAATGAGACCCTACTAAATACCTGAATATAAGAAAACCTTACTTGCCGAGCGGTGGTGGCGCACACCTTTAATCCCAGCACTTGGGAGGCAGAACCAGGCAGATCTCTGTGAGTTCAAGGCCAGCCTGGTCTACAGAGCGAAATTCAGGGCACGTAAGAAAAACTACACAGAGAAACGCTGTCTCAAAAAAAAAAAAACCCTCACTTGAGAACATTCTTTAAAAATACAGATTCTGGAAGCTGGGGAGATGGCTCAGGGGTTAAGAGCAATTACTCCTTTTCCAGAGGTCCCAGAACCCACATTGGGTGGCTCCAAACCACATGTACCTCAAGATCCAGTGGAGTTTTCTTCTGGCCTCTGTGGCTACAGGCACATGCATAGTGCACACACAGACATGCACATGTATACACACACTTTGATGTGTGTGCATGCAGGAGCACAGGCCCACACACAGATACATACACACATTTAAAATCTTTTTTTAAAAACATAGATTCTAGATATTCATTTGCTAGGTAACTCTAAGAGATGCCTAGAAATCAGAAATTTTGAAACCTTTAATTTGTTTGCTTTCTCAGACAGGGTCTCACTGTGTATCCTAGAGGACTCTCTATCCTCCTGGCCCAGCTTTCTGAGGGCTGTAGTTATAGGTGTGCACTCTATCACCCATGTAATAAACTTTATTTACTAAATAAATCAGCACATACTTCATTTCCTCAGTTTATCCCTGTCAAATATTGTTCTGAATACTTTGCTATCATAAATAATAATCACAAAAACTCTAATAGGTATCTCCATACACTGTTTTCTAAAGATGATAAAGGGGGGGCATATTTTAGTAAGCAGGCAACTGTGGTCACTCTTGCTCTGGGGAACACAACACCCTACTGTAATCTGAGAATCACAGGGAACACTGTCAGATATCCAAAGCTATGCTTGCTATTTGAAAAGGATTCATTAAGAGATTCCTAATAACTGGGCTAGAAAGAAGGCTCAGTAGCTAAGAGCCGAGGATCAGGGTTCAATACACATTGAACACATGAAGGCTTACAACCATCTCTGTAAGTCCAGTTCCAGAGAATCTGGCACGCTCTTCTGGCCTCTGCAGGCACCAGCCACACACACAATGCACATACTTACATACAGTCAAAACACTATAACAGAGCTGGGCATGGTAGCACATGCCTTTAATGCCAGTACTCAAGAGGTAGGCAGGATGATCTCTATGTGTTTCAGACCAGCCTGGTCTACAAAGTGAGTTCCAGGACAGCTCCAGACAGAGAAACTCTGTCTCAGAAAACCAAAAAGAAAAACAACTCATAAAATAAAAATCATTCTTTTCAAAATGAGAGACTCCTAATTACCTGAAAGAGGCTGGCCTTTGCCTCTGTCACTATAGCCACAGAAGCCATGCTACTTTTGAATCTACAACCCACAAAATGACTCCTGTATTTTCAGTTGTCTAACCCCACCCCCACCACCTGCTACTCTGTGAATCAAACTCAGGACCTCAATGTACAAAGTAAGTGTTCTACCACTATTGTCTTATGCTTATCTAAGTTCATAATTGTGAAGGAGGAATAGCTCAGTGACACAGAGCAAACGTTAGGTCCTGGGTTGATCCTAAGCACTAAAAATAATAAATAAATTCATTAATTAAATAACTTTTTAAAGAAGACCACAAGTTTATATATATAAAATAATCTAATGTATGTCATAGTTACTATAGTAGCAGCATATACTTGGAAAACATTACTAAAATATTAAAGGTCTCACAGAAAACCAATTATATGAAGTTATTGAGTTAATTAGACTGATTTGGCCATTTCACAACATACACATTTCAAAGTGTTATTTTAAATGCATAAATATATACAATTTTTGTCAAGTAATCTTTTACCATGTTTTAATCCCAGCACTTTTAAGACAGAGGCAGGTGGATCTCTGTGAGTTTGTGGCCAATTTGATCTACATAGCCAGTTCCACAACATCCAGGCCTATAAAGGAAGGCCTATCTCAAAAAAAAAAATGAAGTGTTCATTATTGAGTTCACATTTATGAGTCCCCAAGGGCACTTTTCACACACAGTCTTATACATGCTAAACTAGTGTCAGGCCTTTGCAAATGCAACACATTTGGTGTCCATCCTGTTGTCAGGCTGGCCTCAAAGTCTAAAGCATATGTGAGTTACCATGGCCCTATACTGCTAAAGATCAAAATGGCACACAGTTATATACCCAAAGACAAATAAAGCCTATGTTTCTTAAACAAGAATGTGATGCTCTTTGCCCAAGTTTCTCTGAAAATTCTTTTCCCTCTTTAAAAGGAGGTCTCACAGTACTCAATATTAAAAAATCACTGACTAAAGAGAGCACAGGGACCATAATTCTGCTTTCTCTCATCCACCATCCAAGTTAGATCCAGCACTCATCAGAAATTAAGGGCGGTGTCTGGGCAGAACCCAGGCAGGCTGAGAAGGCTGGGCTGAGCCTTTGTGTCCCAGATCTGCAGCCACGAGAATCACTTTTTGTCTTTTATCATATTGACAGAAACTAATGCTCCAAGTCTCAAGAATGCTTTCTGGGTTGGATTCAGTAAGAGAAATCTAAATGCCTCAGAAACTGAAGCAGGAATATTGATTATACTTAGGAGCTCAGCCTAGACTATGTAGCAAGTGTCTGGGTTACACAGGGAGACTTTGTCTTCGGAAGGAAAAAATAAAATTAAAAAAGCCCAAAGCCAGCTAAAGCTACTCTATTTTACTCATAAGAAAGAGACCCTTAAACGAGGTCATAAAAATTACCTAGTAGCTTAAATAGAAGCAAATCCCGACCACCATTACAAAAGGTAACTAGTAAACTTAGAAGTGAATTCTAAGCCAGCCAGGGACACCACTCCCCTGGGGGGAGAGGGGGAAGAATAATCAGGATGTTGGTGGCTCATGCCCAGCACACAGTGGGCAAAGGCAGGCCAATCTCTGAGTTTGAGGCCACCTGGTCTACAGAGTGAGCTCCAGGATAGCCAGGGCTGTTACAAAGAAAACCCTGTCTCAAAAAAACAAAAACCTCAAAAGAAATCCTAATACCTCACTACATCCATTATGTTCACTACTTCAAGCCCATTTCTGCCCTCCGTAGTCCCAATCTCCCTCGCATCCTCTCCATGACAGCTTGCCTCGCTACACTTCATTAATCCTGACGCGCAACTGGATTCTCCTGTTAGGCCAGAAGAGCCATAAACTGAAGAGGCCACAAATAACAGACTCTGCCGGCCACAGAACCGGCGCTTAGCTAGCCCCTCCCTCGGCAGCAGAGCTAAACCCAAGGCGCATGCACCGCCAGAGCCCGTCGCGCTTCGATGGCGTCACGCAAGGCGCCGTATCCGAAATCTGGTCGCATCCATTGATGCCGCCTGGAACAAGTCTGTTTGTGTACTGTGCCTATGTTGTTTCTTGGGCACAACGGATTTTTCCAGCGGAAATGTAAACAAGAAAGAGTCCTGGTGGCTGAAAGATGCTGAACGAAGTGAAGAAAGGGAAAGAATGAGTGAGACCTGACAGAGACGTCACCAAAGCGCTCTGGAAGCGTCTGACAATGAAGGGTAAACGGGATGAGAGACAGGAAATTGGGCCGGGATGAGAGTATAGAGGGTCTGGAACAGGAAGCTGAGTCAGAGATACCTGTCGCAACAGAGTCCCAAGACAGTTTCCAGGGAAACCGTGTACTATTGACTGATAGTACACAAAAGAAATCGAGGCGCAGAGTGTGAACTGGCCGGACACAGTCTCTAAGCTAGGAATAGAAGTCAAGATCTAGTGTGTTCTCCCCAGGGGAGCTAGGGCTGCTCAGGGGAACTGGAAGAGGTGGATCCAAGGCCTTGGCGGGACTTAGCCACTACCTGCCTAGATAACTCCTGCCAGGACCTGCTCCCCTCTACCACCTGGCTTTTCACCCCTCATCATGTAGAAACCTTGTTAGGCGCAGTCTCACAAACCTAAGTTGTTGGTATTTGATCAGAAAAGAGATGTGCCAGGAATGGAAGCAAGCACCGGAGCAGTATTAGAGGGAGAGGGGATACTGTAAAGATTAAGCCTCTGGGCTGGAGAGATGGCTCAGAGGTTAAGAGCACTGACTGCTCTTCCAGAGGTCCTGAGTTCAATTCCCAGCAACCACATGGTGGCTCACAAACAACCATCTATAATGAAATCCGGTGCCCTCTTCTGGCCTGCAGTCATACATACTATATACATAATAAATAAATAAATCTTAAAAAAAAAAAGATTAAGCCTCTGATCTGTTGATTTACACTCCTGCCATGTCCTTTTATCAGAGATCAAGTACCTTGGAATATTTCAGTTTCACTATTATTACATGCTCAACTAGGAATAACTATATTTAAAATTGTTTAGAAAGGTTAATGAGATTAAAATAAATGTGTACACACACCTATGAGTGTATATTTGTGTCGTTTTAAATCAACTACTTGACAAGCAGTGACTGTACCAGAGCTATTACAAGTGTACTGCTGCAGAAACATTTCCAACTCTGTTGCTAGGCATCTGGGGTAGGTAAAACAAAGTTATTCCTAGGGTCCCAGGCCCTGCACATTAATCTCAATAAACAAACTAGAGTCTCAATCTGTAATTCAACTGAAAACTAGATTCTGTATGTAAAACTGGTAACTTCCTTGGTTTGTTTGCTTGGTCAAACATGTACTCAGGGAAGCACAGGAGAACAGAGGTGGGTTTTCGTTTCTTTGTTTGTTATTACTGTTGCTGTTGGGATAAGGTACGCTATATAGTTCTGACTGAGCTGGAAACAGACTGTAAACGAGGCTGGCCTCTCCCTCTGAAGTGATGGGATCAACTGTGTGTGCTACCACACTCAACTCAGGGACTAAATGTGTAGAGTGTAGTCTGAGCTACGTTTTCTGGTCATTTGACCTTTCTTACCACATTTACAACTGTACTCTGTCCCCCAGTGCCACCATGATGGTTTCCTCCAAACAAATAAGAAACAGAAGCATGAAGGTTTAGAGAGATTTTGGCATCATGCTGGTCATATTTAGAATTTGAAGAAAGACTGTTGTATTTTATCTGTCAGGATGTGTTCCAATTTTATAGATTCTAAACAGTAAAAAAAAAATCTGTTTTAAACTTCTTGTAGTCAGCAAAATGTAGTGTTTCAACCAACCACCCCCTAACCATTAATGTCACCTCAGTTTTAGTGTCTTCATTCCTTAGTGAGCAACTGCCCCAGCATAATTATAACTTGTATTTTAAATCAGAACTGCTCTAAATGTGATTCCAATGAGGAATTTTTTGAACCTTCAGAGTTTGGAGAGTAGGAACTAAAACCCCATGTTTTAATAAGATTCCAGAGGTTCTTAAAACACATTAAGCTTTGAGAGGTACTCTTTTTTTTTTTCTTTTTTTCTTTTTCTTTTTTTTTTTTTTTTTTTTTTTTTGGTTTTTTGAGACAGAGTTTCTCTGTGTAGCTTTGGTGCCTGTCCTGAATCTTGCTCTGTAGACCAGGCTGGCCTCATACTCAGAGAGATCCACCTGTCTCTGCCTCCCGAGTGCTGGGATTAAAGGCGTGGGCCACCACTGCCTGGCTGAGAGGTACTTTTTTTAAACCTCATCCTGGGAATTACTAGAACAAATCTGGCCAGAGGGAAGAGTTAAGAAGTATCTAGCCGGGCGGTGGTGGCGCACGCCTTTAATCCCAGCACTCGGGAGGCAGAGCCAGGTGGATCTCTGTGAGTTCGAGGCCAGCCTGGACTACCAAGTGAGTTCCAGGAAAGGCGCAAAGCTACACAGAGAAACCCTGTCTCGAAAAACCAAAAAAAAAAAAAAAAAAAAAAAAAAAGAAGTATCTAAGATAGTTGTGGTGGTACATGTCTGTAATCCTAGGAACTAGCACTTGGAATGCTGAGACAGGAGTATTAGGGGTTTGAGGCCATTGTGGTCTATGTAGCAAATTCTAAGTCAGCAAAGTGAGACTGTGTCTTTAAATAAATGTGTAAATAAGCAACATTCAGTAGGACCAGGGACATGGATCCATGGTGAAGCACTTGCCTGGCATGCATTAAAACCCACTGAGTTTAATCCCCTAGCACTGCAGAGTAAAATAAAAGGATCATCCAAGAAAGCTTTGCCTTTTCATATTAACCAAGTATTCCATCTCTAAATAAGTGTAGGTCATACTTAGAAGAGCCTTGGATATTACACTCATTCCTAACAGGAAGTAGTCTTCTGTTTTTGTCTTTCATCCCCCAGCTGTGATTTACCATGCCTTTTCTCATAAAGAAGCCAAGGAGCATGATGTACAGGTACAATCTTTCAAAGGTGGGCTGGGAGCGGTAGACTTGAGAGCAAGGAAGGTTCAATGGCTTCTAAGACTGGTCTAGCTGTCCTTTCCCATGGATTACTCTTCACCTTTACAGTCAGCATATTAGGCCCCATGGAGGTCTTTTGTGCTGATGTCTTCTTGTACCAGGCTCCTTTCTTAGGGTACCAGAGTCAACTCTGAGGGACTTGGACTCCTAGATTTCATGTCATCTCCCACTCCAAACATGTCTTGCTCTTGCTTCTGTGTTCAGTACTCAGGCCATTTCATAAATGAGTGTTACAAATTCTATCTGGATGCTTGAGCATGCTTTGTCAGTTGGGTAGAAGCGTCACCTGTGGCTCATAAAGAGCACATGTCCTACCAGGCTGTGTAGTGCATGCCTTTAATCAGTTCTTGGGAGGCAGAGGCAGATAGTTCTCTGAGGTCAAGGACAGCCAGGGATACACAGAGAAAACCTGTCTCGAAAAAAAATGGGGGGGGGGGGATATACTTGAAATCAAGATTTTTAAGGCCTTGATTTTATTTCCCCATGAAAGAGAGACCACATATGTGTTTAAAAGAACCAAATTGTCCTATATCGATGATAGATGGTTTAGCCATCCCTGCCTTGACTACCTCAAAGATTATGTATTCTGTCTTTTTACCCCTGCTTTATCAGAGAGAGGGTATCAGCAACCGTTGATTTAGGTTGATGTTAACCTAAATCTGGCAGTTAGCCTCAGACTTGTTTTTACTGTCTGGTTAGTGCAAAAAGAGCCCAGCAAATGGCCCAGTCAAGAGGTAGGTCCTCAGGAAAGAGCACTGCCCAGGTTGCAGCAGATGAAAGCTGAGTGAGGTGCCTGCTGCCCAGTGAAGAATAGACTGTTGCTGCCCCAACTTGAGAGGTGCTGAAACTAGAGTGTCTCAGGACTGGGTGCAACAGTGAAGTGGTTTCACCCTCCTTTCCCAGGGGTATTACAGTCCTGTGGATGAGAGTGAGTAGTCCCTGAGATGCACTTCATGCTTTCTGCCTCAAGGGGGACTGGAGCAGACCTCTCCAACAGCAGCCACATGGAGGCCACAAGGCTGAAAAGCAAGGAAAGAAGATTGTGGGGCTCAGTGTCAGATTTCCTCCTCCTTGACCTACCTCGAACCCTCAGGCAATTTTCCCAAGTTCTGGAATGGCTCATTTCCCTAACAGCCCCAGTTCCCTTCCATTTCAAGCTAGTCTTGTGGTCATGACTTACTAAATAAACTGTATCATGCATTTCTCAAGCTTCCTTTCCCCACAAGGATTAGAGAAGCCTTGTATTACAAAGGATTTTGAATGCTAAATAGAGTAACCTCAGAGAAACAGGACAGGAAGTCAGTGTTTGACCTGGCTGCAGTGTAGGACAGTGTCACAGTTAGCTTGTGAGTGTTACTTTTACATCTTGGCAGTTGTGTGTAGCAAACACTTGGAAGACAAGGGATTTGTAGCCTAGATCAGCAAAGCTGGTGGCTCTCAGGAACGGGGTCTGAGGACCCTGGAGTCTGAGAGCAGAATAGTAAACCACACCACCTGTCTCTGGGCAGGAGCTGGGGAGCCAGCAAGACTGTGAGAGCCATCTGCAACGCAAGGCTGTGGTCTTCGAATACTTCACTCGTCAGAAGCCAAAGCAGCAGCAAAAGAAATCCAAAGGCCTCACTGCCAAACAGAGGAGAGACATGAGGCTCTTTGACATTAACCCAGAGCAACAGAGGTACCCCCATCTTTCCTAAAGGCCTTGCCACTCATCATTGCCTAGTCTTTCTGTTCAGAGTGTGGACAGGGATTCCAGGGGCTCACTGGGCAACCATGCCCCCTTAGTCTCAGGGTCTGTTCCTCCTTCTGCCACAAGGGGGCAGCCTCCCCTACCAATTCTCTTGTGTCCCCCAGCTTGGCCTCTAAAAGGCAGGCATTGGTGAGCCTGAGGACTTTCATCATTTAGCATCTCTCCTAGCCTCACTAATAACTGAGTCTGTTGCCCCTGGCAACAGGCTGTTTGTCTTTTAGTTTTCTAGAAAAGATGAAATGATATTCCTTAATATATACTTTCCTGTAGCTTTTATAAACACTAGATAGAATCACCCACTCAAAGGTTACTGCCAAGGAGAGGTCCTGCCTACGCATTTCCAAAGTTTCTGAAAGGAATGTATCACTTTCTTGTGGGCAGATGTCTCCCTCAAGATAATTCTGAGTTTGTGTTTATAGCTGCTATTTATAGGCTTTGTATAACACTCTATAGCCACATAGCCTTCCATGTCCCAGAAAGCATGAGAGTGTCACTTTACCCTGGGTCTGTCTCCCTGGGGTCCTTGCAGGAAATGCTTGCTTTAAGTTTGAGCCTGGTGTTCTTGACTCTCTGACCCTGGCTTTGTGTGAAAGGGCACCAAGACAAATGGTAACAACCTCAGAGAAAAACTTTGGTCCTCTACCCTCACCTTCCAGACAATCCTGCTACCATACACAAACACCTACCTGGCCACCTGCACCTCCTGTAACAGTAGGTTAAACAAGACTGATGTTCATGTGTTCATTTCTCTTGGGAAAAGGAGTTTGAGTGAACAGCACCTGGGTTGTTATGGCTGATGCTACATTGCCACCTTCAGACACTCTTCCTGCTCTGAACCAGGGGCTCCACCATCACACCTGCAACTGGCCAGCAGGAAGGGCAGCAAGGAAAGGGCCACCTCTTCCCTTCTCAAGACCAGAAATTTAGCTTGAGAAGGTTCTACCAGGGAAGAAATTGATGTTCGAGGAGGGGAATGTACTTGACCATGGCCACATTGACATTGAGGCTTACACGCAGTCTCAAGTGCTCCCTCATGCTCATTCTCAGCCCTGAGCCCAGCTGTGCTGAACACTAGAAATCCCAAGCTCATGTTTCTGACTTTGTACCTGTTCCCGACTTTATGACAGATACAGTCTCTTCCTCCCTCTGCATGAACTCTGGAAGCAGTACATTCGTGACCTGTGCAATGGGCTTAAGCCAGACACGTGAGTTTATTTCTGAAGGCTGCCATGGGATTAGACCTCAAGTCTTGAGGGCACTAGAGATGCAGCCTGAGAAACCAGTTGGCTGTGGGTATTTGAAATCCTGTTTGCTTTGTTACCAACGCATCTTTGTGGCGTTCACCTACTAGGCGGCCGTAGATGATTCAGGCCAAGCTCCTAAAGGCAGATCTTCACAGTGCTGTTATTTCAGGTAATTTCTATGAGAGCATATGGGAACTGTTACTCAGGGGCAGTATTCAGCCTCTCTTCTGTCACTTGGCATTCCTGAGGTATCTCTATGTTACAAACAATGAGAATCTAACATGGATGTGACCTAACCCATCCTGGACCCTTATTAAATACACACTAAGTGCTCTCTGCATGTCATCAGCTCACACTGTTGGCACCTAGCCTCGAGCTGAGAATGTTGGAGACAGATTCTTACTCACCATGATTTCCAGGATTCCATCACCAGCAAAGACCTTTCCTGTGACTGCCAGACTCAGTCACCCTGTGGCACCCAACAGCTATCTGGACATCCAGGAGGCACCTCAAGCTACCTATCTAACACAGAGCTCTTGGTCTCCCCTGAGGTCAGCTCTCTCTGACCTGGATTCCTCATCTCCAATACTGTTACATCTCCATATCCAGTTTGTTCAGGCTAGAAACCAAGGAAGTATATTCACATTACCTCTTTCCTAATCCTCCACCTCAAGTCAATTACCACACCTAGTTCCTGAATCTAACCTACCTCCAACTCACTCAAGTTGCTGTGGAAGGTTTTTCTCACCCTGCCCCAGCTCACATACTGTTTTATTCCAACATGCACCCCAGATTAAATACCCAGAATGAAAGTTGTCATCAGACTACCGACTGCCGCTTGCCTGTTCTAAGCCTCTAGCAGCTTTAGATCCACTCAGAGTAAAAATCTTTGGTGTCCTTGGGTGGCCTCTGTGTGACTTGAATACCAGGTACCCTTGCTTTTGGTCCTTGAAAGAACCCTTGCAGGTTCATTCAATGACTCTTGCTGTAACTCAGGTACCTTTCCTGATGTCACTTCCTGGGTGCCTACCACCACTAAAGTTTCCCCTTCACTCTCATTATTCTGTTCTTATTTTCCTCATAGCCATTATCAGTATCAAGAAACAGAATTGCCCATGTTTTGCTATACACTGTCCTCCACGAGATCTTCAGCTCCACAGGAGCAGGATACAGGCCATCTCATTCAGTGTCCTGCTCCAGCACCCACATAGGTACATAGTTCGCTCCAAATGCTGACTTCCTTGAGGCAGAGAGGAGACTGCTTGTTAGGAGGTTCACCCCTCATTGCTGGACAGCCCTCTAAAAGGACTACGTTCCAGGTACAGTTGAGGGAGCCCAGAAGTGAATAATGGATGTCCTGCCCATGGCACTTGCTCCATCAAAGCAACAAGTCTGGTCTTTGTTGGTTCTGTATATGACCTCTTGGCTCCAAAACCCTGGCCAAAACCAAAAAAAAAAACATTTAAGAACAGCCCAGAGATCGCAAAGCCCAGGACAAGGCGTTGGGAATCCTGGGCTCTTGCTGCCTTGGTCATTGCCCAGCTACAGAGTCACTATCCTCTAGGTACTCTCTTCCTCAGCTAGAAGGACCAGGTTCCCAGTCCCTAAGGCCAGGCTGTGACTGCCAGCACTACCCAGGCCTTGCCCTGAACTGCTTCTCTCCTTTGTAGTCACGAAATCCAAGTGCCCCTCCTATGTGGGGGTCACAGGAATCCTTCTGCAGGAGACAAAGCATGTCTTCAAGATCATCACCAAAGAAGACCACCTGAAAGGTGTGTGTTGTGCCCCTAGGGTGTCGGATATATATCCCCCTTCCTGAGGCTCCCAGGTTCCACTTGGCTGTGGGGTCAAACAGGCTGCAGGTGCTTGCTATGTTATGAACTCCAGAGAGAGGCTCCTGCCCCTCTGGCTCCCAGGAGACATCTATGAACACAGTCAGCAGCCTGTTCATAAACAGAACAGAAGAACTGCTTGGCTGGGTCTTGGGCCCAGATCTGTTTGAGATCCCTACCTGCCAAGGTCAAATGAGTAACTAAAAGACAGGCAGCAGGACCCAAAACAGCCTTCCCCTGGAATGCTGAGAACTGTACCCTTGCTGGAGACACTCTGAGTCTTAACATGGTTAGCGCTGCTCCAGCGGGTACTTTTAAATCTTCCAAGATCCCAGTAACTGACCTTGCCCACAAATCCAAGATTGAAACAACAGTTGGAGGGTTTTGTACTCATTCATCTGTTGATGCTGGAGATCAAGCCCAGGACCTCTCTGTTAATCCTGTGCTCTGGGTCTGAGCTACCCCCACAGCCCTGCTTCATTGTTTTTCCATTTCCCTGTATGTTCTTCTGCTCACATTACAACTGTAAGGAAGTAGTGTAGAAGTTTCCCCCACTGAGCACAAATCTAAGAACCAGTGAAAAACTGTATGAGAAACAGTCTAGAAACAGGTCTGGGAGCCTAACTTCTGGTAGTTGAGTTAATAACCTCAGATCCTGGAAATTAGGCAATGGGTTATAGTTAGACTGTGAATCAGATAGCCCAGGTCTTCTTGGGTACTTCTGGCTTGGGTCTCCTCATTCCCATACACTTTTTTTTTTTTAAAGACAGTCTCATTATGTAGTCCCAGCTAGCTTGGAACTAGCTATGTCTACCACACTGGCCTTGAACTCAGAGATCTGCCTGCTGCCTGCCTTTGTCTCCTAAGTGCTGACAATACAAAGTGGCCATCTCACTTACCTTGTACAAACGTGTATGAATAATGCTCTACTTGAAAATGAATGCACTGGCTGTGTTGTTCCTCATTCTTTTTCTTTTCAGTTATCCCCAAGCTAAATTGTGTGTTCACCATAGAAATGGATGGCTTTATTTCCTACATTTATGGAAGCAAATTCCAACTTTGTTCAAGAGAGAGGTCTGCCAAGAAATTCAAAGTAAAGGGAACGATTGACCTGTCAACTCTCTGCCACTGGAGACAGAAGTCACTGGCAGCTGAGAACTGGAAATACTTTAAATACCCACTTTTCCATGAAAGCTTTCTGTCCAGGGAAAGCAGACTGGCTGAAGAACTTTGAGCAACACAAGAAGAAGTCAGGGGTAGAGATTTGCCTCTCCATGGAGGAAAGACTAGCAGAAAATGCACCAGGACTAACCCTGGGTGATTTGAGGAAGGGCACCGTTAGGTTCTATCCTTCATACTTTCCTGTGTTTCATACATTCTGTGCTGAATCAGTTATTCAGTTAATAACAGGCATAAATGGGCTCAAACAAAAGAATCATTCTTGACTTTCTGGGTTGAAAGGGAAGGGGCTTTTGTGACTCCTCATCCCATGGCCATCTACCACCTTTCATTGCTTTCACAGTGTGGAACATCATGGATCTGACTGGAAGTCAGTCCTGCTCCAAACTCTGCACTGCCTACAGTTGGCTGCTCTCACACGAAGGCATAGTGAGCTTGCTAGAGGCTCAGGGCTTCACTGCAGCAGTCAGAATGGAGCAGAGAGGCAGGTCTGCCAGTACCTGTTGGCTACTATTTGGATAGATTAGCCAATGTATCCAGCAATGATACCTTTGGCATCTTAGTTCCATTTTTGCTGCTGAAATTATAACTTTTCTACTGTGTAAGGCCAGATGAGGTCTTTCTGCACAAGGCAATTGGAACTGCAGGTCAGGGCCAGCATGAGAAATGGGGGGTGGGGGGGGGTCCAGCCACTCATTGCCAGTATTAGGGAGACCTTGTCCTTGAAACCTGGTTCAGAGGCATCAGTTGTCCCTTGCTTGTAAGAAGTATCTGCTGGCCAGCTCAGAAACTTGCCCTGTCAATAATAAGTGACAACCCATCCAACCACTCACCCCAAGTAAGCGGTGTGCTGGTAGTCAATTCCTTGGTGCCTCCCACTCAGACTACACTGGATGGAAGAGGAATGAGTGAGCCTGATGTCCTTTATACTCTCTCCCTACTCTCTCCCAGAAATTAAAGTGCACCCCTAAGTCCTAGAGACTATCCAGGCCCTGGTTCTATCTTCATCATCTAGACATTCCTCATGGCACTGACCCTCATGTTATCACATAGTCCTTGCCACCCAGGTTCAGGGCACACATGAGCCCTCAGCCTGAAAGTAATCATTGTCCAAGGTCTCATGGACTGGGAGATCTGAACCAGAAAGCCTGGGTCCAGAGTTGTGTTCTTCCCAGCAGGACAGCTACAGAGATATAAAGGAGACTGCTAAACATATGTATATGTTCCTTATTTACCCAGCTCTCTACCAAGGAACTCTGTCTTCTGTGTAGAGACTGCTGTTCTAGCCAGCCAAAAGTGCATGGGTGTTACAAATTTGGAGCAGACCTGTTCATCCCTGTGATGTAAAGGGCACACTATGTTGCATAAACACAGTTGCTTCCCAGAAAAACTGCTGGTGCCACTTGCCAACTGAAACGTTTTTTCTGCTGGCCCCAACTCAAGTTTCCATTGACTATGGACATTCTCTCTCAGGGGAGACAATGTGATGTGCACCTGCCACAGAGTCTCTGCTCTTTGCCTTGTCTGGGATGTGCTGCTATTGTCTCCCTGATCTTCCCAGGGGACCAAGGTCCACAGCATCCTCCCAGGCACTGGACTTAAGGAAACTGCACTTGGTACTACATAGAGTATGGCTAGCCAAGTCCCCACACCTTCATGGTACTTGGCACTCGTGACTCTGTCTCCAAGGAGCAGAACTATGGTAGAAATGAGATTTAGGGTGTAGAGAGCCACATGTAACAACCAGCTCTGTTGAATGTAAACCATGCACTACAGAAACATTGGTCCCAGAAGCCAATGGTAAAAGCTGTTGGCACCTCAAGAAAGGACTCAGAATGCTATCGAGATTAGTTTGTGCTAAGGGTTCCTACTGACTGGTCAACAGCCACCTCTCGCTGTCCTATGGTCTATCCTCAAGAGTGGGGAGCTCTAGTGTGTCTCTTATAATGATACTGGGCCATTGAATTAACATCTCATCCTATAACCCATTTATCCTTAGTTACTTCCTTAAAGATCCTAGCTCCAAACATAGTCATGTTGGAGGTTAGAGCTTCAACATAGGAATTTGAGGAGGAGTAGTGTACACCTCAGTAACAACTGTGAAATGTTCCTAATTAGAAAAGGTTGGCTACACCTTCCAGAAAGGTGGCAATATCCACTCTGGACCCCATATGCAGAATGGCCTGGGTTTCTCTGGTGTTTCTTTGGTGTATGGTATGTGTGGGCCACCAGCCAGCTCAACCTAACTGCTAGACTCCAAGCTCCTTTATTTTGGCAGCATGCACAGTATCCAGACTCCTGAAGTTATCAGCAGCTAAACTCCTCCCTCCTTGTTCCACCTGGAACAGCACAGTCTGATTGTAGATGTGTGGAGTGATGGGGTGGTTAATGTCAACATGACTGGATTGAAAAATGCTTTAAAAAGTAGTACACTTCTTGCTGTGGCTCTGAGAACTTTGCAAAGAAGATTAATTGAAGGAGAAGATCCTTCCTATACATGGGAAGTTTCATTCCCTAGGGTCGGGAGCTGGATACAAGAAAAGAAAGCTTGCTACAAAACAGGCATCCTTGCTGTCTCTGCTTCTTGTCTGTTATATGTCCTTTTCCACTGTGTCCTCTCTGCCATGATAACTGAAGCTCAGAGCAAAATAATGCCCTCCTCATGTCATTTATGTCAGTTATTTTATCACAGGGACAAAAAGTCTGACATATACGATGGGCAGAGTTGGCCCCTGAGGGGAGCCATGGGATATCAAGAATCTAATCACACCCAGGTTCAGAACCATCATAAAGAACCCAGGAAATCAAAACAGCATGAAAAGGTCTGCTACTGTTCTCCCCACCAACCAGGGGAAGTGAAAAGGGGACATGCGGCCACCAGTCTCAATCCTATAAGACATACCTTAGGTTGCACCCAACTCATTAGTGGTGGGGAGAGATGGCAGGAACTTCTACTAACTTTCAAAATCATGGACCAGGATACAAAATTCTGATCAGTTTATGAACACCTGAAATCTTTCAGGGTCTCCAAGGGTCAAATGGGATAACTTGACTGCATGAAGGCCTCCAAAATCAGGCTCCTGGGATTCCTGCACAGGAATAAGCAGGCATATGTCTGCAGCAGCTGATCCTATGCTGCACTTCTATTGGTGAAATTATTAAGGCCACTCCACGTAGTTTAAAAGGGAGGTTTATTTTGTGGGGTAATTTACAAGTGAAGGGATAGGTACCAGGTTCTGGGAAAGGTGTACCATAGTCTGATGGTGTTCTCTGGAGAACTCTGATCAATCTACCTCCAGTGTCCAGGGTCCAAGAACCAAGAGAGCCAGCGCATCCAGATCTCGGGTCTTCAGGGTCCTCTCTCAGCCCCGTCTTGTAGCCGTGACAGTTACTGAAGCTTCAATGGTGGTTGGAATTTCCAGATCAAAGCTAGAATGGCTACCCACTACATACTTCAGCCATACTGAATCAGACCCCAGGAGTGGAACCCAGATATCTGTATTTTGTGTAACACCCCATCTGCTTCCTCCATTCACCAGTATTTGAACATGGTACACTCCAGATGGCATCTAAGTCTCTTCCAGTCCTGACATCTGATTTGACCAGTCTTGAGCCAGGCTTTTCTGAATGCTGAAAAGGATCACCCAATGAGCAGTCTCTCAGGTTCTGAAGAATAAACATGAAGATTCTTCCCCAAATCCATCAATTATGGTAAAAGGCTCATTTTCTGGACAATGGCTTTTGTGTTAATTTAGTTTGCATTCCTTAACTACAATGCCTCATTAAGACATCTGTTAAATGTCTATAATATTAATTTAATAGGGGGGGGTTCCAATAGAACTGTATTGAATTGTCTATTTAATCAACCTCATAGGCCTTTAATGGAGGTCTTAAATAGACATGATTAACAAGAGTACTAGACAAATTAAAAATAGAGTCAATAACATTCTTGGTAATTTCTCATGAGCTGTGAAGGACAAACATTGCTAAGTAGGCAAACACAGAGATGACTGCAAAAGAAAAAATGTTGGAGCAGCAGGAAATCCAGAATGGAATCCAGAATGAAGCCCTGAGCATTCACCATTTTGTGTCTCAAGAGGTTTTGACAAAGAAAGATGTTTCCCAGCCACCAAGATGGTACTCATGAACAAAGGCCTCAGCATATATATGCATTTACAGAAAATATTTTCTCTCTTTGTGTTCCACCTGGCTGAGCTCCCAGGAAGGGAGAAGTGTGGAAGGGAAGGAGATGGGGAAAATGAAAAGGATGGAGGAAGAGAGAGAAGTATAAAAGAGAGGGAAGGGTCATGACATTGGACCATAGACCAGGTACAGTGGGACTCAATAGGATAAAGCACGTTGGTTGGGATGGTGTGTTGAATGGGATGAGATGTAGAATACTACATTGCTTCTGCCTCCGCCAACCATTCACCAGATCACTCAAGTGATGCATCTTTGCAAAGCTGAAGGCTATCTTCATATTTATCTCTTCTGACCTCCCTCCAGTCAGCACTTAACATGGGTAAGTAACTACTTCTCACCCAGGAACCCTCTTATCCCCACCTTCCTAACCTTCACCAACTTCCTGGCCATTCCTTAGAGTCCATCAATGGATCTTCATATCCCAGACATGGAAATGTTGGGTTGCCCTCAGCCCCATCTTTGGACTTCTCTCCAACTTCTCTCCATGTCTGATAACATGGCCACAGCCCCAGGTAGACCTAAAGTTCTCAAAATCATATTGTCAGCAAGAGAGGATGTATGATTTCATTGTCTTCCTCTCCCAGTTAGAGTAAAAGCTCAGCAAGAACAAAGACTGTTTTGATCATTCTGGATCCCCAATTATCTAGAGCAATCCTGACCCAAGGTAAAGGTTCATTGAATGGTGGTATGAAAACACTACCCTTTGACCTCTCCACATAAGTACATCTACACCCACCACATGGAATTGTCTTATTGTCTCTGTAACACAGGGACAAGGTCCGCTTCTGTGTTGCTTCCTCTCTTTTATCCACAACCCCATCCAACCTTTCTTGAAGTCCTACTGAGTGTCAACTTACATAGGAACTCAAGGCTCCTCTCCTCCCAGCTCTTCTCACAGTCCTATCTCTCAACCTCATCCTCCCATACACCAACTGCCCAGTCACAGCCCCAGTTATCCCATGGTTTCCCTGACTCCATACTTGGGCACATACAGACAAGGTGACCATTGGAACATGACTGTGCCATCCTTCCACTTTCCCCTAACTTGATATTAAGTCATGCTCCAGACAAGAATTCCATGATGGCCCTAGGCTTCCCCTCCCCAGTCTTGTCCACTAAGACTCCTCAAATGTGCCTCTGCTCCACTCTCAGTGTTTGCAGTTGAGTTATTATTTTGTGGGACATTATTTCCCTCATCGTTTAACCCCATGTCATCCTCATCTTCTGCATTTGTCTCTGTTCAAATGGAAGGTTCCCTCATGGCCTTCCCAGCTCATCTCCACCTTCCTAGCTCAGCAGCCCCTCCTCCACCAACCTCTATCATTTCATTTATGTCCCACGGCCCTTCTCAACTGGGACTTTGCCTACCTATTTGCCATTAGAACAGAACCTAAATATCCCCATATGGTGCAGAATACTGCTTTGCATAGAAAGAGTTTAGGAGTCATGGTGGCACACACCTGTAATCTCAGCACTCAGGAAGCCTCTCAGGCAGAAGGATCATGATTTCCAGGCCAGCCTGAGCTGCATAGAAAAATCTGTCTCAAAAAACACCACAAGGAAGACTTCAAAGTGTAGTCCTCCTGGTAGAGAGCCTTGCCTAACATGCTCAAAGCCCTAGGACCCATCCTCTCCACAGGAAAACACGTGTTCATAAATATTTGTTGCTTATCCAGTCATAATGGCTCATACTAGTAAATCAATCATTTGGGAGGCTGAGGCAGGATAGCCATGACTTCAAAGCCAATAGTGAGTTCCAGGCCAGCAGCCAGCACAAACAGACACACACACACAATGTATATTGTATTGCCCCATTAAAAAGATAGAGCAAGCCAAGGGTGTGACTATGATGGGTGGGTGTTGGTTCACACAGCTGCCATGCTGACAGCAGTGACTCCTTCAGTGCCCTTGTGACTTGTCCACAGCAGATTCATATGCTGCCCTACCCTCCCACACAAGTGGGCACTGCATCCAGCAAGAGCCCAGGTGCCAGAACTGCCCTGTGTCATCAGAACCTGCCCCCAACACACACAGAAGCACAAGTCCACAGTCCACAAACAGCAGGAACATATAGCCAACCCAGCATTACTGTGCCTTTTTAGTTCTACCCATTGAAGCACAGAGTGTGAGCCTCTGTGCTGTTGTCTTTGAGAGTCAGGAAATCAGAGATCAAGGCCCAACTCACTCTCAGCCCTCAGTTTCAGCAACAGAAGATGGAATAAGGAGCAGTGTCTAATACTGAAGCATTTAATACACACACGAAAACTGGACTTTCAGCCAAAAGTGAGGGAGAAAGAAATCATCATATATAATGCTTCCAGTGGCCCTCTGTGTGGGAGTCTTTCAGAGTCCAGCTCTGACCTACTCCCATCTTTCAAAGAGTTCTTGGGGGAAGGAGAGAGGAATGAGGACATTATAAAGATAGAAAGAGACAATAAGAAAGTCAGAGACACAGGATAGCTTTGGGAGGGCCCTGGGCCAATACCCAGTCACCTTGAGGTTTATTCCAAAGGGCTTTTTGTACAGTGCCAAGGGGCAAGGCAAAAGACCTCCCCTATCAAGACCAAAGCATAATGTACAGCCAAGTGTAGACCCTTCAAAACACCTGGTAACCATGCCCATAGCCAATTCATCCCATTATGCAGCCCTGCTGGGTAAAGTAAGCTCAGACTCTCTGACCTTGGGTAATTTGGGCCCCCACACCTCTGTCCACAGAAAGCTTCCCTTGCAGGGACCATGAGGTGCAGAGCCATTGGCTGCCTCAGTCTTCTCCACCAGTATATGATTATACTGTATTCCATGACAACACAGGCCACATAAACTCATTCTACAGATGCATGCATCTCTTCCTGACAACATGTTTGTGGTGGCAGCACGGAATTGACATGGCAGGACCTTTCCACATTGCAAATCACAAGAACAAATGGGGCTCCTTCAAGATGCCACTGCTTGAAAATAGGGATGCATCCCTGCCCTCAGCAGAGGGAGTGACAAGGGCAAGCCAAGAGCAGCAGCCCCAAGGACCCAGGGTCAGCCTCTGCCACGCCCTTCCTGCTTGGGGCCTGAAAAGTTGCCTTCAGACCTAGCCCCACAGAAGGCACAGTACTACAGTCCAGGAGCTGAAAACATGGGTATATGTGCTGACCAGTAATGGAGACAATTATAAACTTAATGTTTGTGCTTTCTCTGGCTCCCGCCTGTCTCCATTGGAACAAACAGCAAGCCTTTCCTGCCATGATAGACAGAGCCCTCTGAAACTGTGAGACAAAGCATCCTTTCTAGCTTAAGTTGCTAGAAATTCTGTCAAGCATTTTGTAACCACAAGAAAATGTATACATACTTGAATAAAAAATGTTAACCAGACCAGGTAGTTCATGCCTGGAGGAGGATTAGGGAGGAGGATCACAAGTGAAAGGCCAAGCTATGATACCACAAGAGCTCAAAGCCAGCCTGGAAGACTTCACCACTGTTCTGTTAAAAGGAAAAGGAGAAAGAAAGTTGCGGGTTTTTGCTATAGTTCCTTCCAACCAGATGTAGATAATGTCTATCTCCTCCTCCTAAGGTGCCAATAACAAAGCAAGTCGTGATTCGACCAGAGTTTACTCTGGGGAACCAGTGAGTTGGCAGACTTACTTACAGAGCAATGGCTGACTTTAATTGGATGGAAGGTCTGCATCCAATATGGATGAGAACTCCTCCATAGCTATGGGCATGGAGTCCCCTTGTCTTACTTAGGTTTCTATTGCTCTGATAAAACACCATGACTAAAAGCACCTTGGGAAAGGGAAGGTTTAATTTCACTCCTATGCTGGCTAGTCTTATGTCAACTTGACACAAGCCAGAGTCATCTGAAAGGAGGAAACATGAATTGAAAATGCCTCCATAAGATCCAGTTTTAAGACAATTTCTTAATTAGTGATTGATGTGGGAGGGCCCAGCCCACTGTGGGTGGTGCCATCTCTGGGCTTGTGGTCTTGACTTCTGTAAGTATGCAGGCTCAGCAAACCATGGAAATGAAGCCAATAAGTATTCCTTTTCCATCACCTCTGCATCAACTCCTGCCTTCAGATGCCTGCCATGTGTGAGTTCTTGTCCTGAATTCCTTCAATGACAAATGTCAATATAGAAGTACAAGCCAATTAAACCCTTTTCTCCCCAACTTGCTTTTGGTCATGGTGTTTTGTTGCTGAAATAGAAACACTAACTAAAACAACCCACATTAGGTCATGGATAATCATGAAGAGAAGTCAGGGCAGGAACTTAAGGCAGGAACAGAAGCAGGGAAACAGAAAAGAATGTTTCTTACTGATTTATTCTTCATAGGTTGCTTACTCTGCTTTCTTAAACCATCCAGGAACAGCTGGCCAGGGGTGGTACCACCCTCAGTAAACTAGACCCCCCCACATCAATCTTTAAGAAAGAAAATTCCCTACTGACAATACAATAGAAGCATGTTTTTTTCAACTGAGGTTCCTCTTCCCAGATAATTATAGCTTGTATTAAGTTGAGAAAAACAACAACCAGGACAGCCTTTCTCCTGACTCCTTCCCTACCTATAGGATATATATCTAAGAGGACATATATCTTCTAGCCCTTTTCAAAGACCCAGTGTCCACATGGGAAGAGTTGCAGACAACTAATAAGGAAGATGTGGATAGTCAGATGAGGATCCCTTGACTCTCTTAGCCCCTTCTTCCTAAAGGGAACATCAACAGCCAATAGGCCAGCTGTGATGATCTTTGGAGAGCAAACCCAGTTGAACTCCTGAAGATGGGTGAACTTTGGCTCAGAGGCTAGTCCTGTGCAATAATAATAGTAGTAGTAGTAGTAGTAGTAGTAGTAGTAGTAGTAGTAGTAATAATAATAATAGCTTTATAGTCTACAGATAGAGTACTTGACACATGCCTATGTCCTGTGGGAACCAACCTTAAGATGAGGCCAGACACCTACACTAGAGTAAGGTAGGCAGGAAAACTGGCATGGGGTAGGACCTAGGAGGTACCCAGAAAAGGTGCAATTGGAAGCTTCAGGCTGTGAGTGGCCTGGGAAGAAGCCAGGGAAAAGTGAACAAGAGTGGAGGAGTGGACCAGAGAGACCAGGACAAGGACCATAAAAGACCAGTGAGGAGATGGCTACACCTCTGAGGGATGGATATCTGTAGCCTAGACCAGGGTTAGCATTGGAGGCTGTCTTAGTTAGGGTTTCTTTTCTGCAACAGAACACCATGACCAAAAGGCAAGTTGGGGAAGAAAGTTAATTTGGCTTACACTTACACTTTGCTGTTCAACACTGAAGGAATTCAGAACAGGTACTCAAACAGGGCAGGAGACCTGGAGGCAGGGAGCTGATGCAAAAGTCATGGAGGGGTGCTGCTTACTGGCTTGCCTACTCTGGCTTACTCAGCCTGTTTTCTTATGGAACCCTGGAAGACAAGCCCAGGGATGGCACCACCCATAATGGCTTGGGTCATTCCACATTGATCACTAATTGAGAAAATTCCTTACATCTGATTTCCTGGAGGTGTTTCCTCAGCCAAAGCCTCTTCCTTTTCAATGACTCTAACTTGTGCCAAGTTGACACACAAACTAGCCAGTACAGAAGCACACAGAATCATGGATTTCTTTGTTTGTTTGCAATGCTGGAGACAAAACCCACAGCCTTAAACCCTAGAGGTGAACACTGTACCCATGACCTATACTCCCAGTCTGTTTTGATTTTTGCCTGTTTGATTGTTGATTGGTTTTTATTTCATTTTCTGTAAATAGGATCTCTCCCTTGATAGCCCAGGCTGGCCTGAAACTTACTATATAGATCAGGCTTTCTGGGGAACACTAGCATATTTCTGGGGAACACTAGATTATGGGCATATTCCATCACAGCCATCTTAGAAACAGTTATGAGTCATGAAATTAGCACTTACGAGCAATCTCTGCCTCTTTAAACCTCCTGTACCCACAACCAGGTAGCCCAAAGGAGGATGGGCTTACTAGGGCAGACATGAATAAAGGCTGGTGGATGGAGAAGCTGGGGCCTACTGCCATCAGGACTGAAGGGGTGCGGACAGGTCTGCAACCAAAAGGCTCAGAGAAAAAGGGTGTAGAAAGGGAGGCAGGAGAAGCCTGTTACATCCCAAAGATCGGAATCAAGGTGGGCCCAGCTGAGCGGTACCAGAAAAGTGGGTCCTTGCCTGTCTTGTTTTTGTGACTTTAGGCAAGCCACCATGGTCCTCCTGGTATCTCAACATCATTTTTAAAATAAAAACTATGAGTGAAGTGTGTAAGGGATAAAGTTCTTGTGTGTGGCTTCACCCCAGAGTCATGGATCTTCAGCACTGTCTTCCAAACCAGGGACCAGGCACTTTCCAAAGCTGTCCCTGTCACAGCAAACTACAGCTGGCCCTAAGAAGTCCACACTGGTGGCCCATTTGCTAGTTGAGGACACAAATACATCTACCTAGAACCAATGTAACAGCGGGTGAGTCACATGGCTGGACCTCTCTCCCCCAAATCATCTGTGTCTCTAGAACTTAAACTCACCCTGAGTTTAAACCCCATTGACAAGAACAAGACGATTTGGGGACTGGCTTTGACATGTGAGTTTTGAGGGAACACAAGTATTCAGCATTCAGCAGTCTGTCTAGCTTCTGTCAGTGCCTCAGAGGAATGAATGCTGGGTGTCACATTTTAGGGAGCCCTTGCCATCCCCTCTAACTCAGCCTGTCCCCTTCTCTTGGAAACTGACATTCAATGACCAATCTATTCTCATTCATGGGTGAAGGGTGGGCCTTGCAGCAACTGTCCCACTCCACCCCCTCTATTCACATATGGTGCTCACAGGAAAGTGTGGGGCTAGTTGGGTGGTGGTGGCAGTGGCAGCGGCAGCAGCAACACACACCTTTAATCCCAGCATTTTGGAGGCAGAGGTGTAGCATGAATCTTAAAAGGTCTTATTAATAAAATCAAACTTGGAGCTGGGTATTGGGGTGAATGCTGGAAGATCAGAGAATCAGAACAAGCCACAGCTTCCTCACCTCGCCAGTTCCTCAGCTGATCCTATTTCCTCAGATTGGAAGCCTCTGAGTCATTATTGAAATGCATCTCAGCTGAACTGCTTCTCAAAAGCCTAAATGCTTAACCGGCCAGTTCCTGGTTTTCATGCCTTATATACCTTTCTGCTTTCTGCCATCACTTCCTAGGATTAAAGACTCACTTCACGGGATTAAAGGTGTGAGTCACCATGTCTGGCTGTTTCCAGTGTGACTTTAAACTCACAGAGATCCAGATGGATCTTTGCCTCCCAAGTAATAGGATTAAAGGCATGTGCTACCACTGCCTAATCTCTATGTTTAATATTGCGGCTGTTCTGTCCTCTGACCCCAATAAGTTTATTAGAGTGTACAATATTTTGGGGGAAAAATAATGTATCATCACACAGAGGCAAGTGGGTCTTTGTGAGTTCGAGGCCAGCCTGGTCTACCAAGCAAGATCCAGGACAGCCAGAACTGTTAACACAGAGAAACTCTGTCTCAAAAAAACCAAAAAGAAAATAAAAGAAAGTGTGGGGCTGACTTGTCTCAGGAAGAACCCATGCCCAGCTCAAACCTGTAGTTAGAATCACTGGGGAGTGCCCAGAACAATGCCAAATTTCAGGCATCACTGCATCTCCAAAAATAATCCAGAACTACTGGGACATGAACCCTAACATCTACATTCTTTCAATTAACACAACCTTCATAAACCATTCACCTCTGAGAGCCTGTGGTATGGGGCATGCTTGTAATCCCAAAGCTTGACAGACTGAGAGCATGCATTCAAGGCCAGCCTGGGCTACATAGTGAGATGCTGTTTCTAAAAACCAAAAGCTGGGAATATGGCAAGGTTATGGGTTCCACCTCCAGCACAGAAGAAGAAAAAGAAGAAGGAGGAGGAGGAGGATAAGGAGAAGAAGGAGAAGGAGAAGGGATGATGACGACTATGACAAAGAGGAAGGAAAGGAACAGGGTCAAGCTCAAGTAGATATTCATTAAATTTTTTGTTTTCATTCTTTTTTCTGAGAACAGTTGTGCCTTGCCATCCTAAGAATGTCCCCTAAGTCCCAAGATAACCACAGCCACACACTGGGGGCATAGACAGGACCAGAGGCCCCTCCAACCAAAGCCCAGATAGCAGGGGTTTAGATGTGTAATGACCTTCCATGATATGTTATAGACTTGACTCTGAGAATCTACAAGAGTCTTAGGGCTTAGCACAGAGGCTAGCTCTGTGTAGGTGTTTCGAGAAAGTCCACAAAGCTGGTGTGATCAGGCACTAGTGGGTCACTTCAGGTGCCATCAATTGGCCACCCTGTCCTTCACAGAAGTTTCACTGACCACCCAACTAGGATATGTCTGTCTCAGCATGCCTTGAAGTGAGAGTGCCACGGGCTAATGCCTCCAAAGTAGGTATCATGATTTCACCATGCCTTGTCATTAAGATAACAGAGGAAGAATGCCGGGCGGTGGTGGAGCACGCCTTTAATCCCAGCACTCGGGAGACAGAGCCAGGCGGATCTCTGTGAGTTCGAGGCCAGCCTGGGCTACCAAGTGAGTTCCAGGAAAGGCGCAAAGCTACACAGAGAAACCCTGTCTCGGAAAAAAAAAAAAAAAAAAAAAAAAAGATAACAGAGGAAGAAGCTGGAGAGATGGCACCATGGTTAAGAGAACTTACTCTGATTCCAACTGGACCCAAGTTCAGTTTTCAACACCCATGATGAGTGGGTTACAACTGTTTATAATTCCAGTTCCAGGGGATCTGACACCCTTTTCTGACCTCTATGTACATGACACACAAATTCATGCAACCATACATGCAAACATACAAATAATAAACAAACCTTTTTTTAAAAAAAGATAGCAGGGGCAACAACACATTTTTAAAGAAATGATATAGACTATGTGATAAAATATCAGAGTAGGGCCAGGTAGTGGTCGTGCAGGTCTTTAATCTGAGCACTCAAGAGGCAGAGGTAGGCCAATCTCTGTGGGATGGAGGCCAGCCTATTCTACAGAGCAAGTTCCAGGACAGCCAAGGCTGTTACACAAAGAAACCCTGTCTCAAAAAACAAAACAAAAAAAAATCTTCTTTGAAGAAACACCAAATGGTGGATGACATCAGTGCAGCAGGAGAGTTGAGGACCCAGAGGCCCAGGATTATGCAGTTGTGGTTGTTATGTCAAGATTACAGGGACCCCAAAAGACCACCAATGGAGACTGAATCCCATATGTAAGAGCAAAGAGTCTTTATTTCAAGCTTAGAGCTTGGACTCTCTGTCCAATGCAGTGGTGAGAGAAGAGAGCCCCAAGCCCAGGCAGGATGGGTTTTTTATCATAGCAGAGGTTGGGGTGAGGGCATTTCCAGGGTTCAGGACCCTGATTGGCTGACATTTGTTTGAGGGTATAGGGGATATTTGGAATGTCAGGTATTTTCCTTAGATGCAGGCCCTCCCTGGTAGGGTCAGCTCATGGCTTTTTATGGATCCTGGTATTACATGCAAGTAAACCTGCTACAGAAGCCGTGTCTGGGCATAAGCCTGTCATGGCATTTTATGGTCAAGCTGTTTGGGGCACCCCCACAGTGGTCGAGACTGTGGCCATGGTTGAGGCCTCGGGCTTGTGGAGGTAAAGCCAAAGACAAGGAGTGGATCCACCAAGCTGGCCTGCCTAGTTAAGGACATGAAGATCAAGTCCCTGGAGGAAATCTACCTGTTCTCCCTTCTCATTAAGGAATCTGAGATTATTGATTTTTTTTCCTCTGTGCATCCCTAAAGGATGAGGTTCTAAAGTTTGTGCCAGTGCAGAACAGACTTGGGGTGGGCAGCAGACCAGCTTCAAGGCTTTTGTCACTATTGGCGATGACAAATGGTCATGTTGGTTTTGGTGTTGATAGCTCCGAGGAAGTAGCCATTACCATCAAGAGGCCATCATCTTGGCCAAGCCTCCATTGTCCCTGAGTGGAGAGGCTACTAGGGGAACAAGATTGGCAAGCCCCACACTGTTCCATGTAAAGTAGCAGGCCATTGTGGCTCTGTATTGGTGTATCTCATCCCTGCCCGCAATGCACTGGCATCATCTCTGCCCCTTGCCCATGAAGCAACTGATGATGCCCAGTATTGATGACTACACATTAACCAGGGTCTGCACTGCCACCCTGAGAAATTTTTCCAAGGCCACCATTGATGCCATCTCTAAGAACTACAGCTACCTGACCTCCAATCTCTGGAAAGACTGTGTTCACCAAGTCTCCTTATCAGGAATTCACTGACCATCTTTTGAAAACCCATACCAGAGTCTCTGTTCAGAGGCCCCAGGCTCCAGCTGTGGCCATCATATAAGGGTTTTTATTTAAGAAAAATAAAGTGAATTGAGTCTGTTTAAAAAAAATAAGAAAAAGAAAGGGTACTTACTGGGTCATGCTCATATTATAGAACTTCACAAGCTGTCCCCTTATTATCCACATAATTCTCTATATGTACATTATCAATTAATAAGAATTACACTCTAAAAAAATAAGGGAAGGAAGGAAGAAGGAAGAATGGAAAGAGAGGCAATGAAAACCTGACTCAGAGTCTCCTAGTGGCATAAGACTGTCAGAGAATTCCCACAGTGTCCCACTAGCTCAGCTCCATTCACAGGCTGTGGAGGTTTCTGTGCTACCTCAGTCACCACTCACACCTTCCAAAGGTTGCTGTAAACCAGTCCTGGCTATCCTAGACTGCCTGCCAGGGATTAGGTTTAAAATGGACACGTGACAATGAGAACAGCTATAGCACTTTTTAGCACTGTAAGCCCAAATTTTCTGGTCCCTTTGTGTTTGAGTGGGGTCATAACACCCTATCTGATGCATGAGCAGAAGCTGTAGCTAGAGTTTTCCTGCCTGGCCCACAATCAGGACAAATATCTCTCACCCACCAGTCCCACAGCCACTCAGACCCAACCAAGTAAACACAGAGACTTATATTGCTTACAAACTGTATGGCCATGGCAGGCTTCTTGCTAACTGTTCTTATAGCTTAAATTAATCCATTTCCATAAATCTATACCTTGCCACATGGCTCGTGGCTTACTGGCATCTTCACATGCGGCTTGTCATGGTGGCGGCTGGCAGTGTCTCTGACTCAGCCTTCCACTTCCCAGAATTCTTCTCCCCCTTGTCCTGCCTATACTTCCTCCTGCCTGACTACTGGCCAATCAGTGTTTTATTTACTAACCAATCAGAGCAACACATTTGCCATACAGAACATCCCACAGCAAGAAGCCATGTGTGTCATTTCAAAACTGCAGCATTTGGAGGCCAGTGGGAGACTCTCCAGGACTATGTTCCCTCTGCTCATTCACTGACAGTGTTCTAAATGGCACTGTTCCTTCATAGGGACCCTGAGTGACCTGAGGGAGAATGAGTTCCTGTGATTAATAGTGTTCATTATCAACTTGACAGGATCTGGGATCACCTAGGAGATGAGCCTGCAGTCATGCATGTGAGGGATTATTTAACCTCTGGGAAGGATTGTGAAGAATTATATTGATTAGCTTCACTGAAGTGGGAAGACTCACACTTAAAGTGGGCAGCTCTTCTGGCCTTGGGTACAGGACTGTATAAAGATGAGAACGCTGCCCTGGAGGAGGTGGGAATGGGGGGGTAGGCTGGGAGTAAGGGGAGGGGGTGGGAGGGCAGAGAATAGGGGAACCCATGGCTGATATGTAGAACTGAATGGTATTGTAAAATAAAATAAAATAAAAACTTAAAAAAATGAGAACACTAGCTGAGTACAAGCATTCGTCACTCTATTTCTTGCTTGGAGATGCAGTGTGACTAACTGTCTCAAGCTCCTGCTGCCATGACTTCACACCCTGATGGACTGTCCCCTTGAATTGTGAGCCAAAATAAACCTCTTTTGCCTTAAATTCTTTCAGAGTATTTTATCATAGCAGCAGGAAAAGGGACTAAGACAGCCCCTTTATTGACCTACCATTACACACAACAGAGAAAAACAGACTTATTTGGTCACTGAGGCTTTAGGATGTTTTGTTACTGATATATAACCTAGTTTATCCTGACTATTACAAACAAGTAGGGCAATAGATTAGTTCCTTTGTTTTTAAGAGTAAAATATAAAATAAGAGCATATAAGTAAGTCCCTTGTCTTCCTCTAAGAAGTGTCATATCAGGATGAGAACCCTGGAGGTGATATTTTAATGAAAATGATGCCTATGAGCTCATATCTTTCAGTACTTAGTCCCCAGATGGCAGAACTATTTGGGAAGGATTAGGAGGCATGGTCTTGATGGAGTGGTTGTGTCACTGGGTATGGGCTTTGAGGCTTCAAAAGCCAACACCATTTCCAGTTCTCTCTGTCTACACCTCTTGCTTTTGGTGAGATGTAAGTGTTCAAACACTGCTCCAGCACTGTGCTTGCCTAGCTGCTGCCATGCTCCTTGCTGTAGTAGTCAGTGACTTACCTCCTGAAACTGGAAACAAGCCTCCAATTAAATGCTTTCTCTTATACCTTGCCTTGGTCAGGATGTCTCTTCACAGCAATAGAAAAGTAGGTAAAACACTGGGGCTCAGCCCCTACCTCAAAATTAGAAGCTAGTATGAAGAAAAGCCACTACCCACGTAAACCACAGACAAAAAATGGCAGCAAGAGTGTGGGAAGTGGAATCCTGGGGCTGGAAAGATGTCTCAACAGTTAAGGGCACTTGTTCTTGCATAAGTCCTCTGTTCAGCTCCCAGCACCCACAAGGAAGCTCCCAACCATCCTTAACTCCAGTCCCAAGGGATCTGACACCCTCTTCTGTCCTCTGTGGGCACAAGACACACTCATGGTGCACATGCATACATGCAGACAAATGCTCATACACATTAAACAAAATAAATACATCTAACAAGAAAATAAGTGAACATTTTCAGGGTGTAGCCAAACCATTGAATCAGTCAGCTCTGAACTGCTCTGACTTCTGAACTCCCTGCTGTATGAAACAAATTATTTTTCTTTTTTATCCACTATGTATGTAAAACTGACCTCAAACTCATGATCCCCTCCCCCCGCCGCCACCTCTGTCTCCCCTGTGGGATTATAAACCTGTCGCACCACACCTGGCTTCAAAGTTGCCTCTTACTTAAGCCAGTTTAACTTAGAATTTCTGCTACTTGTGACTGAAAACATCCAAACCGATGAATGGGTGTGAACATGTTTCCTCCACAAGCAACCATTGGAAGTATTGGTTTCCCAACTTTACTAGCAAGAAACTACACTCAAGTGCAAAGCCTCAGCTAGGAGAGCACATCCCTCCTCCTGATCAGAACACTATCGAGACTGAAAGATGGATCAGCCAGACTGAAGTACAAAAAAAAAAAACTAACTCAAAATTGACCTACACTTTAAAAACAGCAGTACAGGAGTTTGTTCCTGTAAGTGGAAACAATAGAAGCAGCCATAATTCTAAGGAAATGTTAATGGAAAAGTTATGAATCTACCTTTCTCTATCTTAATTACATTTTCCTTTTACTTTATTTTATTTATTTTTGTTTTGCTTTGCTCTTTAAGACAGGCTCTTTCTCTATATCCCAGCTTGGCCTAGAATTCATGATCCTCCTCCCTCAGACTCCCTAGGGCTGGGATCACAGATGTGAGCCACCATGCCTATGTAGCTCAACTACATTGTGATCTCAGTTGGGATTTCTTGCCAATTGATCCTGGGGAGCATTTGTCTCCATTTTGACCAGCTCAGCTTCCCAGGGTAAAAGATATCTCTTTTTCAATAGTGCCAGACAAGGGCCTGGGACATGGTCCTAGTTAACTCTAATTTAATTGTCAATTTGACACAGACTTGAGGAATTCTGAGAGGAATGCTTCAATTGAGAAACTGCCTAGATCACCTTGGTCTGTGGGCATATCTTTAGGGGATTGTTCTTACTATCACTTAATGCAGGAGGACCCAGCCTACTGTGAGCAATACCATCCCTAAGTGAGTGGCCCTGTGTTGTATAAGAAAGCTAGCTAAGGGAGAGCCTGTGAGTGATACAGCAAGTAGCATTCCTCCATGGTTTCTGCTTCAACCTCCTGCTGGAGTTCCTGCCCTGACCACCCCCAGTATTGGACTGTGACCTAGATATGTAAGCCAAATAAATACTTTCCTCTTTAAGTTGCTTTTGGACAGACTGTTTTGTCATATCAGTTATAGAGGGGAGGTGAGAGAAGAAGGGGGTGCTGTCAAGCTGGTTACTGCAGGCCACAGAAACTGGACCTCAAGAAGTATTCTAGAAAGGTATGTGATGTACCCAAAGTACTGATCACTCCAATGACCCCTATGCAGTTATCTCATTGTAACAAGTTGTTCTCTGTCACACCAGCCAGATCTCAAATAATGACATGGAGACTTTGTTAGTATTCTGACTCTCCCATTGGGGACCCACCCATTTCTCAGAGCTTGGTTTTCATTCTTGCTGGCCTCCTCGAAAATCC
Organism: Peromyscus leucopus; assembly: GCF_004664715.2. NCBI lineage: Eukaryota > Metazoa > Chordata > Mammalia > Rodentia > Cricetidae > Peromyscus > Peromyscus leucopus. The sequence continues at coordinate 157,500,944 of NC_051063.1, forward strand.
TAGTACTAGGTGCCAAGGCACCTCTGGCTTAGCCCAACCCCTGCTGAGTGTGGTGACTGCCCTTCCTTTAGCCCTAGGGATGCCCAGGTTACAGGCTGTAGTGAGTCTTTTTCCCCTCTCATCCATTGTAGTGGGTAGCCATTCCAGCTTTGGTCTAGAAGTTCCAACCCCCATTGAGGTTTTGGTAACTATCACGCCCACAAGGCGGGACCAAGGGAAGGCCTGAAGTCCCGAGATCGGGACGTGCCATGCTGTCTTGATGCTGGGGGCCCGGACGCTAGAGATGGACAGAGGAGAGTTCTCCAGAGAACATCGCCGACTACTGCTGCGTCTTTCCCAGAACCCTCAACCTACCTATTCCTTCATTTGTAAGTTATGCCATTAAATAAATCTCCTTCTAACTACGTGGAGTAGCCTTAATAATTTCACCAATAATCCATGGGAACCATGCCTGTGCTGTATTTTTACATTTATGGCTAAGGTGGGTGAGCGATCAGGGCCTGCCCCTCCCAAGCCCTCACTCTGACTCAGTCTTTCACTCTTTTCCTTTCCTCCTCCCTCAAACCTCTTCCACTACTTCTGCTGTGCATGGGGGGTTTGCTTGGTGACATACCTTGGCAGGACCGGCCAAATGTTCCCACTTACTTGCCTCCACTCATGGAAGATCTGCTCCCTCCTGCCTGTAACAAGTCTGCTTTCTCCTTCACCAGGAAAATGTAATGGAACTCAGCTACTATCATAAAAGCTACTACTTGGAAAAGTCAAGGACTTTCCCAAAGGTCAAGCCATGGCTTAAGAAGTCTTGGTGATTATATATATATATATATATATATATATATATATATATATATATATATATATATAAACTGATTCCTAAAATGATTTTCTTGTGTGCTTCCAAGAACTCCTAACAGCAAATTTATCTAAAATACCTAACAAGCATCCAAGGCCAAATGATCTCCTGACCTAAGGTAACACCCTTTTGGAAATGACACCTGTTCCCTAGGTCAGGCGGATAGCTTTATTTCTTGTACAATCTGAGACCCTCCATTTCTATTACTAACATTATAGAATCCTAACTTCTTACCTAACTACTTCTAGGAATGTAGACTGAGCACATAGATCCCCTTCTTGATATACTAACCAATCATTAGCTCTCAATTGACCTCCTCTTTTAACCACTCCATTTTCAGGTTTAAGAGAAAGCCTGATGGTCACTGCCTGAACAAAATTCTTACCTGCCTTTATGATCCTGTGGAATTCAAGCCTGGTGACCTGGCTGGAGGGGAAGGATTGCTATTGCTTGGATTTATAACTGAATACTATAGAGAACTTGAAAATGGAGAACTGAAAGGGAGAAGAAGGGTTATGACTAGAGAACTTGAGGAGAATACAGAGAAAAGAAAAGAGAATGGAAGAAATGTGGTGGTATTATGTTCCCCCAAATATTGTGCACACTAATAAACTTATCTGAGGTGAGAGAAGAGAACAGCCACAAAATTAAACATAGAGGATAGGCAGTGGTAGCACATACCTTTAATCCTAGCATTCCAGAGGCAGAAATCCCTCTGGATCTCTGTGAGTTCAAGGCCACATTGGAAACAGCCAGGTATGGTGACTCATGCCTTTAATCCCAGAAAGTGAGCCTTTAATCCCAGGAAGTGGGCAGAAAGATATATAAGGTGTGAGGACCAGAAACTAGAAGCATTTGGCTGGTTAAGCTTTCAGGCTTTCCAGCAGCAGTTCAGCTGAGATTCATTCTGGATGAGGACTCAGAGGCCTCCAGTCTGAGGAAACAGGATCATCTGAGGAATTGGTGAGGTGAGGTAGCTGTGGTTTGTTTTGCTTCTCTGATCTTCCAGCATTCACCCCAATAACTGGCCTCAGGTTTGATTTTATTAATAAGAACTTTTTAAGATTCCTGTTGCAAAGAACTAGATGGGTAAGAACTGGAGAGGAATGAACTAGATGAGAAAGAACTAGATTGAAGGGCTAGAAGGGAGTACTAGAGGAACAAGATGGAAGATGAGGAAGAGTCAGATGGGGAAGAACAGGATGAGAGAGAAGGAGATGGGAGAGGAACTAAGATGAGAAAGAACTAGATGGATGAGAACCTAGATGTGGCAGAACTAAGATGAGAGAATTAAGATAGAACTTAGAGGGGACAGCAGATAAACATAGAGAGAAATCAGGCAAGAAAGGAGATAGGCATGAGAGCAGATTAGAAGCTTGTAGAGAGAAAACTTACACAAAATAATAAAGTGTATGGACTAAGGAGTTTTGTGTACATAGATTAATTTCTTTTCATCAAAGATTAATATATCAGCTGGTTGTAGATTCTTCCCGGACACTGGGACTCACATAGTCCCCAATAGCTTTGCCTTCCATTCAATACCACCACTCGAGTCTCTGGAAGACCTACCTGCCTCTGACCATCTCCCTTGATGTGAGACTGGCCTCAGTATTTCTGGGGCCAGACAACTGGGGAACTGAGAAAAAATTCTCCACTTTCTTCCTTCTCCCTTCCTTATGACTTAGATTTACCTATTTGGGGAAAAAAATGTTTTGAGCAGCAACCACAGGGCTCTCCTCCATCTTGGCTGATGACTTCATCATGATGCAGATGGCCACATGGCTGACAGCCATGTTTTACTAAGGCTTACTAAGATTTAAAGTACAGTTAGTCTTGATGACCTCTCTGTTTATTTTATCTCCTTCTAGAGTAAGGAAGCAACAAGCCTCAAATATTTGGATTGGTATGGACTTTTTGTATGATGATAGAGATGTAAAGCTATATTTGATTCAACACTGGTTTATACTATACTCTATATGATAATTTAAATTTATAAAGATCTATGCATATTAACAACAGCTAACTTAGAGATTTACACCTATTTCTTCTAGAAAATTTAAATGATGTCATATGTTTGATAAATGGGGTATCTGATGAACAAGATATATATTCTATGATGGAGTTTCTGGTGTCCCAATAGGGTCCTTTTCTCAGAGGATCCTTTTCTCACAGCTGGGCCACACCCTGACTCACAAGCCTCTTTTCTCCTGTTCCCATGTGGCCCCAGGATCTTTACCCTGTCACTCTTCTTTGCCTTCTCAGGAGACAGTAAGTCCTAATCTTATGGAGGTGCTAACATATCAGAGACTATAAGCTGATAGTCAGCAATTTATATCTAATAGACAGGCAGTCCTCAAATTCTCAGAGATCTGTATAATATGGCACTTAAAATGTTGATCAAAGGGGTTGGGGATTTAGCTCAGTGGTAGACCGCTTACCTAGCAAGCGCAAGGCCCTGGCTTCGATCCTCAGCTCAAAAAGAAAAGAAAAGAAAAGAAAAATAGTTGATCAAAGAGCTTATTATATCAGACAGAGACTCCCAGATCCTAACAGTGACCCAAGGTCTCTGAAGAACATTATGAGGCACGGCAGTATCTCTACCTGGATTATGGCAATGCTGACCTCTGGGCAAGATGGCCCAATGCCACCAGGACCTGGCCCAGACTGTGGACAAACAGCAGGACATTGGAGAATTGATTGCACCCCTTTTGCCTAGGCAAAATAAGATCAGGCTTTCCTCCCTCTTCCACGAGAAAAACTCCCACCTTATCAGCCTGGTGGCCAAAGATTGATGCTGTTCTGATACTTCTGCCTCCAAAGATGTGGAGACGTGGATGTGGCTAGATGGTGTGGACTGGTCCCTATAATTTTTAATAGAGTTGAAAGCTGCTTGGCCTGTACTCATTTATAATTTGTTCTTCTCAGATCTCTGATTCCATTTGATGACCAGGCTTTGCTTCAGCTGCCTTCTCAGTTCTCTATATAGAATTCACAGGTCTCCCTCTTCTATGGCTACTACTAAGTCTAGACACAATTTTTCTTGTTACCAGATCAGATAAACTTACAGAACACATTTCAATGTAACTTTTTACAATGACTTCTCTCAGTATCTCCTGGAGAATTAGATAAAAGAAACAGCTAAGGTTCGTTTATATGAAGATAAAAAAGCTGTCTCACTTGTATTCACTTACATATCCTTCTCAGATCTGATGATGGTTAGGGAAGCTTCCCTCCTTCTTCACTCATTCAACCACTTCCATTCAGTAAATTTCCTCTGGTTATAGACTTAAAGATATGTTTTATTTGGCTGAAGCCATGAAATAGCCATACCTTTTAACCCAAAGCCTTTTGCTGTGACACCAAGATGTAAATTTGTTCCAGCTATCTTACAGATACCTTCAGGTTCCTGGAAAAAAAATTCTGCTACTGTATCCAGAAATCTGGTCTGATGAAAACTGATGTCTCCAGAGCCCGTTTTGACCCCACCCATTTTCAAGCATGTTTGGCAGTTTCACTCCTCCTGCCAGACTCGTACCAAGGCCAATCCCCAGGGGGTCCTTCAGATATGGTAACCCTGCACCAGCTCCGAGAATGCCAACCACCAACAGAGGATGCCAACCAGTCGAATACTGACAGGTTAACTTCACCCACATGCCCACTCATAAAATCTGTTATCTACTAATTCGTTGACACTTTTACAGGATGAATAGAGGCATTTCCACCTCCAGAGACACAGCAGATGTGATGGCTCCTGTACTGATTTGGCATGCTGTTCTCCCAAGCACCTGGAACATCACTGCAGCAACCTGTCTTCTCATCTCCCTCAAGGAACAGATGCCTGAGATCTCCATACTTGAGTTCTCCATGATGACAGCTAAAAGAATGCTTCTTCACTCAAACCTCCCACTGTGCAAGACTCCCAATTTCCCCCTCCCCACTTCACCCCTTGTAAGCAGGAAGCAGCAGGAGAACTTGGTGCCCTCATTCCCCCAACTTGCTATCCATAACTCACCTTTTACTATAACCCAAATGGAGGGATGTTAGTATTCTGACCCACCCCTTGGGGACCTGCCCAACATCCTGATGCCATCCTAAGTTCCCTTTAGGAAAAACTCCTCCTTCTTCTCTCTCTCTTTCTTTCTCTGTCTCTGTCTCTGTTTCCTCTTTCCTCTCTCCCTTTAATAATAAAACTTGCCATGTGTATTTTGTGTCTGCTGTGTGAGTAACTTTCTACCACAACTCGACACTGTCCACCATGCCTACATGGCATGTCTCACCTACTGTGGGGCACCTTGGTCCAAACTCGCCAAGGCCTCTCATGTGCCATTTCACAACATTAACAGACTTGATAATTTTGAAAGCTTGGCCTATAGCTTAGGCTTATTTCAAATAGTTCTTATAACTTAAATTAATCCATTTATATTAAATTTACCATGTGGCATAACCTCTCTTCCATCTTGCACCTCCTGTCTCTTCTCCATGTCTGGCTGACCACTCTGCCTTTCATCTTCCCAAGTCCTCTCTGTCTCCAAAGTCTTACTTATCTATACCTCCTGCCTAACTATTGGCCATTCAGCTTTTTATTACACCAATCACTGTAATACACCTTCACACAGTGTAAAGTATTTCACAACATCTCACCAGATGGAAGAAGGCAGTATATCCACCAAGGGCAGTTGGTGGTTGAACCAGAAGATGATGGTTCCCTGGATGACCACACAAGTAGACACAGATGTCCTGGAGTCCAAGAGGATGCCCTCAGGTAAGCAGATGCAGAGATGGTTGTTGAACTTCAATTTTTTGGAAGTGGGCTGGCGCTGAGTGCTTTCCAAGGACCCCTTTGAACTTCAACAATTACCAACGTCCAAGTGTGCATAGGAGCCTGGGGGACTTGCCTTCAGCAGGCAAGATGGAAACACAGAGATTTGAACCCAGGTTTCTAGTGCCGAAGCCATTGCTTTCCCCACAAACCAACAGGTCACACATTAGCAGGGGAGTTTTAGGCCAACAAATAAATAAATAGTAAAAATAAATTTTAAAAAACCAAGTGTCTGCAAGAAGTTCAGCTGCAAAGAAGCCTGATGGCCATACTCTGAGACCTTGGTCCTGTCACCCCATGGGTGTCCAAAGCAGCCAGCAGTCAATGCCTTCCCTTGAATGACCACAGTGGTCTGCAGTCTCTTCCCCAGGGTGTTCTTCTTAAGATGCTAATGAATGACCCTCCAACTTCCTGAGCCAGGCTCAGCCTCTTTCTTAAGTAGCTTCAGATCTCATTTTTGTTTTTCACTCCTTAAAGAACTGACTTGGGCCACTTGGCTCTTAATTCTGCTGTGCTCATAAGAATGGGAAGAGAACGCAGCTAAGAAGGGAAGCATTTGAGCTCAGCACTGCAACAGAACATGCAGTCGCAGGAAGCAAGATTTAAGACAGTCAGAATTGGAACAAGAGAGAAGAGAACTCTTTTCTTTTCAGTACAATGAACAAGTTATCCCTAGTTATTCCCATATAAGCCACCCTCCTTCCTGTGTGACAGGGTCTTGTCATGTAAAGATATGCCACTTTTCCTTCATGACTTTAGTTCATCATTGGAATGAAATAATTTCCAGAAGCCTCAACTCCAGTTCTTAAACTGGGAAAATGTGACTTGAGTAGAAATTATATTGTGTGTGATTTATTTTAAGATTTATTTTTATTCTCCCCTGGTCTTGGGACTCCCCTCCCCACTGTCTGACCATGGGCCTGGAAATTACAAATATATACCCAAGATAAAAATTTCCCCATGAATTACTTATTTTACCTTCTGTCCCTAGTCTATATCTGTCCCAACATATTTCCAATCAACTGAAGACTACAAACTGCTGCAAATGTGGCAGCTCCAGGTGCTTCTGACTAAATTTCTGACCAGCCTGAGCCTCTGCAACACAGACTGTTCCAAAGCAGCATGTACTTCCTTAGCCCCAGGTGGTCCCACAGACCCCAGGCTGCAAGGCAAACAGCCTGTACTCCTCCCTCTTCCCATCCTTTGACCATTATTCCAGCCTTCCTGGAACATGACAACAATGCCCCAATTTCAGCAGGAAGTAGCTTTAGAAGAGATTACATCACCCCTTATCATCAACAACAGACTGAAATGTTAGGTCACAAAGCCAGGACAAACAACTCAGTACCTGTGGTTCCTCCCAGCACTTCTCACCCCACCACATCCTAAACTGCTCCCTCCCAGGGGCTGGGCTTCTGCTTCCCTTCCTCCAGCCTGATCCTTGTGTAACTCAGCAGTTTTGGCTATGCAAAAACTCTTGACCTGGGTGGCTTTGGTCATCAGCTCATCACATTCTCTATCTCCATCTTTCCTCTTGTGGTCCTATTTAGTCAGCCAGCCATATGGTGGTATTTTATTTGTACTGAAATGTGATTTTAATTGTATGTTAATAAATAAAGTTGCCTGGGGGTCAGAGCTATTAGAGCCATAGCAAAAGCTGGGCATTGGTGGTGTACGCCTTTAATCCCAGCACTTGGTAGGCAGAGCTAGGTAGATCTCTGTGTGTTCAAGGATACAGCCAGCATTGGAGACACACGCCTTTAATCTCAATACCATAGAAGACCTGGAGGGCTGTACAACAGACAGTGACGAGGCAGTCATGTGGTTGGTTTTACAGAAAGTCTATATAAAGACAAACAGACAGGAAGTAACTCTCTTTCGGAGAGGTCTCTTGGCTGAAGAGGCTAGCTGCAGCAGGTGGGTAAGGCTCTTAGCTCTGATCTCTTGGCTTTCTTCTTTGCATTGGTTCTGTGTTTCTTATTTAATAAGACGGTTGGTTACATCTACACAGCCATGTTCAACATGAACTCTCCTCTGCTTACTTTCTCCCTTATATCTACAAGAAAAAGCTTCTCTATACTTTAGTAGTCATGTCCTCCTTTTATTTCACTTCTCATTCAGTCTGTATGTATGTCCTTGCCTGTATGTATGTCTGGTGCTTGCAGAGGCCAGAAGAGAGCACCAGATTCCCTAGAACCAGAGTTAATGATAGTTATAAGCCACCTGATGTGAATGCTGTGAATTTAATCCGGGTCCTATGCAAAAGCAGACAGTGCTCTTAACCACTGAGCCATCTCTCCAGCCCCTTATGTGTCATTTTAAGGAGTCTTCAGGGAATGATACAGTATGGAAATAAAAAACACACATTACAGCCAATAGTCTTTGTGTGTATTTTTAGTTTGACTTTTAAAAAAATGCAGAACCCAAAATTAAAACTAAGAACTTGTGTTCATCCAATACTACCTTGTTAGGCAAGTATGATAACACACATCTGTAACCCCAACATTCAGGAGCTTGAAGCAGGAGGACTGTGAGCTCAAGGCCAACCTGAGTTAAATGGTAAGACAAATAACAAATAGAAAATAAGTAAATAACAACAAAACTTCTTTGCTAGGCTCAGTAGTACAGGTCTGTAGCACACCTACTTGGAAGCCTGGGTTACTTAATGAGTCCCTTGCCTCTTATTAAAATAAAGCATAAGGCTAGAGAGATAGCTCAACAGTTAACAGCACTTGCTGGTCTTGCAATTGATGTAGGGTCAGTTCCCAGCACCCACATAGCAGCTCATAGCCATCTGTGACTCCAGGGGTCCTAGCACCCTTTTCTGACCTCTGCATGTACCATACATACATGCACACATGCAGCAAAACACTCACACACATAAGTTAAATCTTTTAATATATATTAATCAAAACAAAAACCAGGCAAGACTCTTACTGCCCTAAATTAGAGAAAAGATATCACAGAATAAGACAGATATTACATAGATATTAGTAATATATACACCAATGACTCTTATCCAGGTGTAGGTTTTAAATTTTCACAATCAATAAGGAAAAAACAGCCAGGTGGCAGTGGTGCACACCTTTAATCCCAGCACTCAGGAAGCATAGGTAGGCAGATCTCTGTGAGTTCAAGGCCAGCTTAGTCTACAGAGTGAGATCCAGGACAGGCACCAAAACTACACAGAGAAACCCTGTCTGGAAAAACAAAAATAATAATAATAAGGAAAAAACAGATAAGACAATAGAAAAAATGGACAAAAGATCCCAATAGATAATAATCAGTGGCATTGATCACTGATGAAACTCTAATTAACATGATACTACTTATGACCCACAGAAATGGCTAAAATGAAAAATAGAAACAATTTGAAGCAGACAGAAGCCTTGCACAAAACTCCTCAGGAAAAAGCAACAGAAAGGTTTGTGGACTTCAGCATCCTGCTTGGCCTCTCTGCAGCATCTCTCCCCTCTGGGGTGGGACAGGATGCTGTGGAATGAGAGGGCTTTCTGACCTACTGTGGGACAAAGGTAGGTTGGGAGATTTCATCAAGGGACTCTCCCAACAAAGAGTGGGTCCCATTACTGTATTTTAATAAGTTATATCATGCCTTTTGGTTATTTTCACCCCATTATCCTTACATGCCCCTCACATCCATCCCACTGGTCTCCTTCCTCTTTATAAATAGTCCCTCTTCTACATCCATTTCTTAATGTTGTTATCTTTTAAATCTAAACTCTGCTTATGAGAGTGGCTGGTTTTATGGCAAAGTAAAAATATATAAATAAATAAAACACAAAAAAATTACTTGGGAATTTGTTTTTAATTAAACAATAAAATTTGATGGGACCTGGCTGCCACCTCATAAAGCCGTTCCTGGAGCGGTGGGATGAATTCAGTCCACATAAGTGTCTCAAATCAGTCCAGAATGTGATTACATGATTACTTCCCAGAGTTAATGCAAGATGAGCTTTCCCAGCATTGTCCTACTATAGGAGTGAAAGTCCTCGGGCACCAGAGGCTGCTGCTCACTGTCTAGAGAAGTAGCAAATGCCAACAGGGGATGCCAGGCCTGATCTGCCTCTAGGCACCTGTTCTCATCTACTCTGTGGGAGCACATGGGCTACTATCTAGCTGAACAGAGGTTAACTTCATTAAATGAAGAGGAGCATGTACACAAAAATGAGATGTTACAATAGAGAGCCAAGGAAATAGGTATAGGAATCTCCCTTAAGCATACTTTCTCCTGTCCTGCCTAGAAATCATCCCTGTTCACTGGGAAGCTCCATCTCCTTAATGCTGCAGAGACTGGAGGCTTCCCTCTCTGACGATTGGTTGCAGTATTGGAAATGAAACTCAAAAGTTTCATGCACGCTTCATTTTGAGACAAGATCTTGTCAACTTCTCCAGCAGCTCTTAAACCACTCTGTTGCTTTGGCCTTGAACTTTGATCCTCCTGCCTTGACCTCCTAGATAGCTGGGATGGCAAGTCTACACCATCATTGTCTCTCAGAAGAACCCTCTAGCTTTCCAGGGGAAAGAGCTTTGTTGTCTAGGTCTGGTGCTATCCTATCCTTGACCATGCTGAATCTATAAAATAGATGAAGATAAATGTGTGTGTGTGTGTGTGTGTGTGTGTGTGTGTGTGTGTGTGTGTGTGTACACGCGTGTGCGCACATAGTAGCTACCCCACAAAACAGCTGAGATGGAGCTGGGTGTGGTGCCAGGCCTGTCAGTCTCAGCACTTAGGAGGCCGAAGCAAGGAAGATCATGAGTTCAAGGCCAGCCTGGGTTGCACATCAAGACACTGTCTCCAAATAAATAAATAAAGGAACAAAGGATCAAAGGAAAAATAGCTTTTATGGGGAAAGATGGGGAGTAAATTACATTAGCCCTGGTTGAGCACCAGGGGGACTAGAACACTAGAATGGAGAGGAGCCTGGGCAAAAGGCTCACATTTTTATTCCAAGCACACAGAAGGCAGAGGCAGACAGATCTCTTTGAGTTCCATGCCAGCCTGCTCTACATAAGGAGTCCCAGGCCAACCAGGACTATATAGTGAGACCCTGTCTCAAAACAAAACAACACACACACAAAAAGGAATGTGTTGGGCAAGAGAGATTGTTGTTGCTGTCTTAGGAGAGGGGATCAGCAGCCATGGAGAAAGGGCAGTTAAGCCTTTGCTGCGCCTTAAGTGTGTATTAATCAGGTGACATTTTGAATGACTAAGCACAGATTTATAAGTGGTTCAAACTACATAAGTTTAAAAGCCTTTGTGATCCAGGACTCATTTTCTTTGGCACCTCTGCTTCTTAGGACCCAAGTTGTATTTGGGTTAACTGACAAGGATGACAGGTTAGGAAGACAGCAGGGGCAGAGGAAGGACATAGAGAATCTGGGTTGGCTTCACTGCAAGCAGAACTGAGTGGCACTGGAAGCAGAGATGGGTCCAGGAGAGGCAAGTCCCCCAGAGGCACCAGACTGCAAGGCGAGAGCAGTAAAGCACAGGCCTGTGTGGGTATCCCCACGCAGCCACTACAGCTGGGTGAGGGAGAGGTGCTCAGCCCGCATCTCTCTTGTCTCAGGCAAAATGTTAAATCACCAAGCTGAATTAATAAGAATATTTCAAGGCTCTCATGAGCTATCTATAAAACACTGAACATGCACAGTTTATTGAACAATAAATGCGTATTCAGCCACTGTTCCACTACAGCTAATTCAGAGCAGCAAGTGCTCTGAGACCATCATACTCCCTTTTCTTTTGAGATGGAGTCTAGCTACAGAGTTTACAATCTCCCTGCCTCATCTGCCTCATCCTCCCAAATGGTAGGAATACAGCCTGCACCACCATGCCCACCTAAACATCTTTTCTCAAGGGCCCCAAACACTGATATGCAAGTCAAGTGTATGTGCCCACAAAGGTGCATATCTCTTCTGGTCTTTCTGAAGATGGGTGGATGCAGAAGCTTTCTTTCCTGGATCCGTTTTGTGGTTAAATATGGAGGCTTTGAAATCAGAAATCCAAAGAATCTGTAAAGTAAGAAAAAACATTCAGAATTGGAAAAACAAAATGATAAAGAAAAACTGCAAGGGTAATCTGTATGTGTTTTAAGGGTACTCAGACAGCAACAACTATAGGGATGGAAAATGAATGGTCTAAATATTGTAAAATAGAGTTCAAGGTACTGGGGAGATGTTCACTACATAAAGTGCTTCCCATACAAGCATAAGGACCTCACCTTGTATCCTCAGACCATGGCAGCCACTTGTAATCCTAGCACTCAGGAAGCAAGAGATGGGACAGAGGGTGCTCTGGGTCAGCTGGCTAGCTACACTAGTTAGAATTAACAGGTTCCAGGTTCATCAAGGGACAATACCTCTACAAATAAATTGGATAGCCATCCTAGAAGGTCCCTGAAGTCAGCTCCAGCCTCTACATGCTTATATACACATGTGCACTTAGGCCCATACATGCCACAAGTGCACCTTAATATATGTGAATGAAAACACCCAAAATGCATAACACACACACACACAGAGGGTGGGGGGCAGAGAGGTCTGGACCTGGTGGTGCTTCATGCTTATGATCCTAACTACTCTGGAGACCAAGGCCAGACAACTCTAAGTTCCAAAGAGTCTCAGCCACAGAGAAAAACTCAAGTTCAAGCAAAGCATGAGAAAGTGTTTCATCTTAACCAAAGGAACAGTGTGGTAAGAAATGTCATAGGCCAAGGGTTACAAAATCAGCCAGATTAGCGCTTCCAAAGAGAAGGATTTGAACCTCACTGACTTAGGAAAATTGATCAAATGTTTGCTTTTGCAAACCTGATTGTTACATTCATGTAGCAAAAATCAAATGCCAGGAGGATGACATATCAAGCTGTCACACACTTTTCTCTGAAAACATTTTTGTAGTTCCTAAGGGTTTTGAATAATTGCAAATATATTGTTAAAATAAACTCTTTTATAACTTTATTTAGTTTTTGAAAATTAAAGCACACACTCTTCCCACACCTTCACCCCCAACCCTTTCACCTCCCACACATCAGGGTCTCCCTATAGAGTACAGGCTGGTCTGAAATTATGTATGTAGCCCAGGCTATGGTCCTGCCTCAGCCTCCCCGGTGCTGGGATTACAGGCCTGAACCACCATTCCTAGCCATTCTCTTCCCCAATTGTGTTCCCATCCTGATAAATCACTTTAAGAGTTTTTCCTCCTGGCCGGCAGTATTGACTCACACCTATAATCCCAGCACTCCAGAGGCAGAGGCAGGCAGATGTCTGAGTTTCAGGCCAGCCTGACCTACAGAGTGAGTTCTAGGACAGACAGGACTACACAGAGAAACCCTGTCTTGAAAAAGCAAAAATAAATATTTTTTCCTCTGGTAGCGGTTGTCCTATGCTTACCAGGATGTCCTATGTGTTTCATGAGTAGACACAAGAGAAATCTAGGATTAAGTTTTATTCTCCACTAGAAAACTTCAAAGGGAAAGAGACTCCATAACCAGTAGGCACATTTGAGCCTTTCTTAATGCATGTGTGTCATCAACCAACAGTCAAGGGAGACACCTCAGACCAAAAGCAAGTTGTGAATGGAACAAATGTAGATAAAACTTCAGACAGAATTATCCTGTTTAGTATCAGAATGTCATGCACTTAATAGCTTTCCTGTTTTCCCAAAGGGAAACTCAATTCAAATTGCATAAAACAGTTTTTACGGGCAGTGGTGGCGCATGCCTTTAATCCCAGCATTCATTTGAGGCTAGCCTGATGTAAAAATCGAGTTCCAGGACAGGCTCCAAAGCTATACAGAGAAACCCTGTCTCAAAAAACCACAAAAAAAAAATTCCCTGGTCAGGGCTGGAGAGATGGCTCAGAGGTTAAGAGCACTGACTGTACCTTCACCAACATAGCAGGATACAATATCAACTCAAAAAAATCAGTAGCCCTCCTATATACAATTGACAAACAGACTGAGAAGGAAATCAGAGATACATCACCCTTTACAATAGTCACAGATGATATAAAATACCCTGGGGTAATACTAACCAAGCAAGTGAAGGACCTTTAAATCCCTGAAAAAAGAAATTGAAGAAGATGTCAGAAAATGGAAAGATTTCCCATGCTCATGGATAGGCAGGATTAACATAGTAAAAATGGCAATCTTACCAAAAGCAATCTATAGATTCAATGCAGTCCCTATCAAAATACCAACACAGTTCTTCACAGACCTGGAAAGAATAGTACTTAACTTTATATGGAAAAACAGAAAACCTAAGGTAGCTAAAAGAATCCTGTATAATAAAGCAATCTCTGGAGGCATCACGATCCCTGACCTCAAGTTCTACTATAGAACTATAGTTATAAAAACAACTTGGTACTGGCATAAAAACTGACATGTGGACCAATGGAATAGAACTGAAGACCCTGACATTAATCCACACACCTATGAACATATGATTTTTGACAAAGAATCCAAAAACTGTATAATGGAAAAAAGAAAGCATCTTCAACAAATGGTGCTGGCATAACTGGATATAAACATGTAGAAGGCTGCAAATAGATCCATATCTGTCACCGTGCACAAAACTTAAGTCCAAGTGGATCAAAGACCTCAACATAAATCCAGGTACTCTGAACCTGATAGAAGAGAAAGTAGGAAGTAGTCTTGAACACATTGGCACCGGAGATCACTTCCTAAATATAACACCAGTAGCACAGACACTGAGAGAAACAATCATTCAATGGGACCTCTTGAAACTGAGAAGCGTTTGTAGAGCAAAGGACACAGTCAACAAGGCAAAGCGACAGCCTACAGAATGGGAAAAGATCTTCACCAACTCCACATGTGACAGAGGGCTGATATCCAGAATATATAAGGAACTCAAGAAATTAGACATCAAAACACCCAACAGGCCAATTAAGAAATGGGCTTTAGAACTAAACAGAGAATTCTTAACAGAGGAAGCTCAAATGGCTGAAAGACATTTAAGGAATTGCTCAACATCCCTAATCATCGGGAAATGCAAGTCAAAACGACTCTCAGATACCACCTTACACCTGTCAGAATGACTAAGATAAAAACCACTGAAGACAACTTATGCTGGAGAGGATGTGGAGCTAAGGGAACTCTCCTACACTGCTGGTGGGAATGCAAGCTTGTACAGCCACTTTGGAAATCAATATGGCACTTTCTTAGAAAATTGGGAATCAATCTCCCCCAAGACTCAGCTATACCACTCTTGGGCATATACCCAAGGAATGCTCAATCACACCACAAGGGCACTTGCTCAGCTCTGTTCATATCAGCATTGTTTGTAATAGCCAGAACCTGGAAACAACCTAGATGCCCTTCAACTGAAGAATGGATAAATAAAATGTGGTACATATACACAATGGAATACTACTCAGTAGAGAAAATAATGACATCATGAGGTTTGCAGGCAAATGGATGGATCTAGAAAAAAATCATCCTGAGTGAGGTAACCCAGACTCAGAAAGACAAACATGGTATGTACTCACTCATAGGAGGATACTAGATATAAAACAAAGATGACTAGACTGCTACTCACAACTCCAGGGAGGCTACCTAGAAAATAGGACCCCAAGAAAGACACAGGGATTGCCCAATGACAGAGAAATGGATGAGATCTACTTGAACAACCTGGACTTGAGTGGAGGAAATGAAGGGCAAGGGTCGAGGGAAAGTGAGATTAGGGGACCGGGAGATCCCAGCTGGATCAAGAACAGAGAGGAAGAACAAGGAATAAGAGACCATGATAAATGAAGACCACATGAGAATAGGAAGAAGCAAAGTGACAGAGAGGTCCCCAGAAATCCACAAAGATACCTCCATAATAGACTACTGGCACTGGTCGAGAGAAAGACCGAACTGACCTACTCTGGTGATAGGATGGCCAAACACCCTAACTGTTGTGCTAGAAACCTCATCCAATAACTGTGAAAACCGGATGCAGAGATCCATGGCAAGGCCCCAAGTAGAACTCCAGGAGTCCAATTGGCGAGAAAGAGGAGGGTTTGTATGAGCGAGTATTATTGAGACCAAGATTGAAAAAGCACAGGGACAAATAGCCAAACGAATGGAAACACATGAACTATGAACCAATACCTAAGGAGCCCCCAACTGGATCAAGCCCTCTGGATAAGTCAGACTGTTGATTAGCTTGATCTGTTTGGGAGGCATCCAGGCAGTGAGACCTGTCCTCAGTACATGTTCTGGCTGTTTGGAACCTGGAGCTAATACAGGTACACTTGGCTCAGCCTGGGAGGAGGAGACTGGACCTTCCTGGACTGAATCTACCAGACTGAACTCAA
Source organism: Peromyscus leucopus (assembly GCF_004664715.2). Classification (NCBI taxonomy): domain Eukaryota; kingdom Metazoa; phylum Chordata; class Mammalia; order Rodentia; family Cricetidae; genus Peromyscus; species Peromyscus leucopus. The sequence continues at coordinate 157,516,954 of NC_051063.1, forward strand.
TCCCCAGGGGAGTCTTTGCCCTGGAGGAAATGGGAATGGTGGTTGGGTTGGGGGTAATGGGGGGTGGCGGGAGGGGGGAGAACAATGGAATCCGTGGCTGATATGTAAAATTAAATTATAAAATAAAATTTTTAAAAAGTACTGACTGCTTTTCCAGAGGTCCTGAGTTCAATTCCCAGTAACCACATGGTGGCTCATAACCATCTGTAATGAGATCTGGTGCCCTCTTCTGGCCTGCAAGGACACATGCAGGCAGAACACTGTATACATAATAATAAATAAATAAATCTTTTTTTTAAAAAAAAAAACAGTTTTTAGCAGCTATTTATAATATTATAGGCATGCATAATGGGAACCACATCTGAATCTCTGTGTTCTGGCCTCGCAGTCTCCATAGAAGCTGAACCATAAAGAAAATCATGATGCTTAGCAGTAGAGTGGTCACAGGGTCAGTGCTGCCCGCCGTGGGAGCATAAGGAACTCTGAAGAAGCCACATCTATATTTGTACCCATCCTGGCAGGAGCTAAGACAGTCAAGAGAGCCATGTATGTCTCTCCCTTTAGCTATCAGGTATTGAAACAAAATACTCCAAGCAACTGGAATTTCCCTCAGACTCTCATCTTGGAGGAAGGAAGGCCAAAGCCTGGACCAACCAGAAGAGGAATTTGCCTCCTAAAAAGAGATTTTGAACAGTTCCTACAACATATGAGACCACCTTGCAGGAAGATCCAAAATGAGCTAATGATGAATCAATGATGGATGGGATTCTTGACCAGGACTGCTTAGTTATGCATGCCTCTTGCCCTCTATTTAAATATCAACCTGACTTTGGGACTTGTGGATGATGGTCTTGGGTGACTGGACCTCTGTTTCTCTGCCCAGTGTGTTACACTGAACACATCTCTTTTCTCTGCTTTTCACTATTACTTGTCTCTTTAAATGGCTCACTGAGGAGAGATAGCTGAGCTTAGCTTGTGAAAGCTATGACATGTTAAGTCATGCAGACTGGATGACTGACGAAAACTCTGTGACTACAAAGCAATGGAATCATGCAGACTGAAAACCAAATTATCTTGTGCTGACCATGACCAAAAGAAAGGAGAGGCAGAAAACTTATTTTGTCTTACAGTTCCAGAGAAAGAATACCATAATGGCAGAGGAGGAGTGGCAGCCAGTGGCTGGAGCATGAGGCTGAAAGATCACACTCCAACCTCACACAGGAAGCAGAGATGCCAACCCGGAATGGGGCAAGGTTGTCAACTCTCAAAGCCCACCCCCATGATGTACTTTCTCTGCAAAGCCTTGGCCCTAAAAGTTTCATAAGCTCCCCCCAAAACTGCCACCAACTGGGAACCAAGTGTCCAAATGCATGAGCCTATGAGGAATGTGTCATTTAAACTACTACAGCAAGTCAAAGCACTTGCCACCAACTCTGAGGACCTGGGTATAATCCTTGGAACCCATGTGATGTGGGGAGAAAACTGACTCCTGCAAGTTGTTGACTGATCTCCACATGCTCACACACACACACACACACACACACACACACACACACACACATGCAATAAATATATAAATGTGAAAATGTTAAAGACAAAGAAATTTTGAAAAGCAGAGAGAAGAGATTTATTCAACATGGCTACACTGGGAAGAACAGATAAAGGGGCCCAGTAATACAGCATCCATCTTCAGGATATGGATGTGAACTGAGGCAGAGGATGAGAGATCTGCATGATTAATCGACCCAGTGTTGGTATGGTCTGGTTGATCCTTGCCTCAATTCTGGTTCTACCAGAGTCAAAGAAATCCTTATCTCCTGACACTACTATCTTGTCAAACCTCCAGAGGGATTTTTCTGGCTCCTGGGAGACAATCACTTCTGCTCCAGGGTACAGCCTCCATTCTGTGAACAATTGTCCAGGTTTATCAAGGGTTTTTTGTTTGTTTGTTTGTTTGTTTGTTTGTTCCTAGAATTCAGGGAAACTTCAGGTTGAATATGTTGATTTATCTCTGAGTCTTCACCCTTGAATCAGAATGAAATGTGTTACACTGGCTTTCATAAGGGAACATGTCATTCCAGACTGAATCTATGTTTTGGGGCTAAGGTAACTAGTATTTGGCTCAGAACAAACTGCCATTCTTTCCTTTTGAAGCAAGAGCTGTGATTTACATCTATGACATTTGAAACATTACAGATGACAAGAAAAGGCTGGAGAGATGGCTCAGGAGTTAAGAACCCTTGCCATACATTTATGAAATCCAAAGTTTGGATCCCTGCTTCTATGTAACAAGCAAGTGTCTTAATTACCTTTCTATTGCTTTGGTGAAAAACAGTGACCCAGGAAATGAATCAAAGAAAGTGTTTCATTACAGTTTCAGAGGTTAAAGTCAATGACTATCATAGCAGGGAGCACTACAGCAGGCAAACAGGCATGGCACTGGAGCGGTGACTGAGAGCTTACATCTTGATCTACAAGCACTAGGCAGAGAGAAGTAACTGGGAGTGGTATGGGCTTTTGAAACCTCAAAGTCCAGCCTCAGTGTTACACCTTCTCCAACAAGGCCACACCTCCTAATCCTTCCCAAACAATTTCACCAACTGTGACCAACTATTCAAACATATGAGCCTATGGGGGCCATTCTATTCAAACCCACACCTAGAATCCCTCTCTTGTCTATAACCTCAGCAGAGGAATTGGGGAAAAAGATAGAATAGCTGGGCTTGCCAGCTTCCAGCCTAGCCAGTAAAATGCATGCATGCATTCACATAGACATACACACAGATACATAAAATAAATAAATAAATATGATGCATGATCCTAATTAGTCTTAACAATAAAAAACCCAGAGTTTTAGATATCAAAAGTGAAAGCTGAAAGATCAGAGAAACAGAGCAGTCAGCTGCTAGAGACTTCTTACCTCTATGAAATCTCAGAACAAATGAGGAAGATCCTGTCTCTACAAATCCTCAGACTGAATGGGGGCTGAGATCCTGTCACAACCCTCCTTATATTCCTGTCTCCACCTCCCTAGTGCTGGGATTAAAGGCATGAGCCTCCCATGTGCTGGGATCAAAGGCATGATCCTCCCAAGTGCTGGAATTAAAGGTGTGAGCCACCACCAAATGGCTCTAATTCTCTTTTAGACTGGTTCAGTCTCATGTAGCCCAGGGTGTCCTTGAACTCCTGATTTTCCTGCTTCCTTCTCCCAAGTGCTGAGACTAAAAGTGTGTGCTACCACTGACTATGGTATGGTTAACTAGTGGCTAGCTCCACTCTCTGATCTCCAGGCAAGCTTTATTTGTCAGAACAGAAACAAAATATCGTATAACGTAATCATATTATCGTATAACATAAATCATATTCTCCCAGGTTCATAATTTATTGTACAAATTGAGTATTACATGATGAATTAACATCAGCTTCTCTAGGCCTTGGAATTGACACATGTGGTTAGACATTTCAGAATACATTTATGTTGCTTTCAGAGTTGGAGAATTTTTGTCCTTAACTCGAAGAATAAGACCAATTTTAGGAATGCCTCCATAGTCGCTAATGCACATTCTGACCGTGAGGGCTGAAATACTTTTAATACCAGTTTCTGGACCTGCCATAATTTCCAACTTTGTCCAGTTCATAGATCTACAACCACTGTCCTTTAAGAAATCCAGCCACACACTCAGCTCAGCTAGCAATAAAATACATTTTTAAAAAAATTACATGTGATGCCTCAATGATCCATTTAGAGACAATTTTCATATAAAGTATGACACATACATCATAATTTTGTTGAAAATAATTGATCATGAAGATCTGTCTTTGGGCCTGAGTCTGTTCTGTGGACAATGAACCTTTTCAAAGCATCACAGGGCTGAGTGTAGTAGTACATGGCTTCAATACTAGCACTCAGGAGGCAGAGGAAGATGGATCTCTGTGAGTTTGAAGCCAACCTGGCCTACATACACAATTCCAAGACAGCCAGTAAAAAAAAAAAAAAAAAAAAAAAAAAAAAAAAGACTACCTCAAAAAAATGAGGAGGAGGAAGAAAAGAAAGAGACAAGGAGACAAGGGGGGAATAATAATCACACTATCTTAGAGAAAAGTCAGTGTGCATCTCCCATGCAACCTTCTTTCTTTCTTTAAAAAGGTTTCTTTAAAAAAAATTATATGTATAAGTTGTATATGTGTTATACAATATTATTTTAAGCTATGTTACTTTTGTTTATGTTCCATTTGTTTAACTCTGTGAAGTTGTGTTACTGTACCTGTCTAAAACACCTGATGGTCTAATAAAAACCTGAATAGCCAATAGCAAGGTAGGAGAAAAGATAGGCAGAGCTGGCAGGCAGAGAGGATAAATAGAAGAAAAAATCATGGAGAAGGGAGGAGAAAAGAAGGAGCCAGAGAAGGAGGAAGATTCCAGGGCTAGCCACCCAGCTACACTGCAAGCCACAGAGTAAGAGTAAGATTTACAGGGTAAGAGAATGGTTTACCAAAGGCAAAAGGTAGATAGGATAAGTTAAGTTAAGAAAGCTGGCTAGAAACAAGCCAAGATAAGGCTGGGCATTCATAATTAAGAATAAGCCTCCATGTGTGATTTATTTGGGAGCTGGGTGGTGGAGCCCCCAAAAGAGTAAAAACCCCCAGCAACATATGTGTTGGATCCCCTGGAACTAAAGTAACAGACAGCTTCCATGTGAGAGTTGGGAAATGAACCCAGGTCCTCTGCAAGGGCAGAAAGTGTTCATAATAGCTGAATGTCTCTCTGGCCCTTCTTTCTTCTTTTTTGAATTGTTTTTGGTGATTCTACTTTCCACATGTTTTAGAGTCAACTGGTGTTCCCATGAAAAACAACCCTGCTGAGGATTTGGGTAAAGTTGATATTTAATGGATCTACCATTCAAGTTGAGAAGAACAGAAATTTTAACAATGTGGTGCCTTCTAGTCTATACTGTATGACAGCTCTCCAATTTACTTGGTTCTTCTCTGATTTCTTTTATCAGTATTTTTTGGTTTTTAAGATGTAAATCTAGAATATATTTTGTTATCAGATTTATTAAATATTTCATATAATAGTATTGTAAATGACACTATTTTAAAATTTTAATTCCCAAGTTTTTGTTACTGACATATAGAATATTATTTATTTTTATTTTATGTGTATAGGTGTTTTGTATTCATCTATGTCTTGTTTACCTGGTGCTTATGGAGACCAGAAGAGGTCATAGGGTACCCTGGAGCTGGATTAAAAATAGTTGTGTGTCACCTTGTATGTGCTGGAAACTAGACCGTGGTCCTCTAGAAAATCAGCCCGTACTCTTCACCACTGACAGCCATCTCTCCAGCTCCATTCTCGCCTCTTTTGAATTTTTTCTTTATTATTTTTATAAATACACTTTATAAAATCTTTATTGACAAATAATTCACATAATATACAATTTGCCTGTTTGCACAATCTGATGGACTTTAGTCCAGCATCCTCATAGGCCCATGACACCATCACCACTTTCTATTTTAGAACATCGCTGTCTTCAATTTCATATACATATATAACATATGGTGATTACATTCCACCTTATTTTTTTAATGAACATAATATTTGCAATTGTGACCATTTTTAAGTTCACAATTCAGTAGCATGAATTACATTCAAGATATTAATCACACTCATGATATTCATTAATTGCACTCATGATATTAATTACATTTGAATAATACAATTACCCAATTGAATTTTTTTTCTAAGCAGCAGTTTCTGAAAGTGAGTTAAGTTCAAGTAGATACTACCACAAGGCTTTTCCAATGTATTTGTATCCCTGTACACTTCCTCAAGAAACATCTAGGAGCACAACTCCTCTATATGCCTTTGATACTTGGAATCATCAACATTATAATTGCAGTGATTCTGATGAGTGCTAAGTTCAGATTTTTAAAATCCGAAGCACTAGCAAAAAGAAAAAGAAAAAAGTCTGTGAGGTCTACTGCCAACTAGGTATAAACCTTAGGCTTGTATCTATCTACTGCACAGGTTCACCTCACAAAGACACACACACACACACACACACACACACACACACACACACACACACGGAAATCAGCATCTTCTTTCACAGCTCCAAGTCCTTGAGTGGAATTTCTCCTTAGACCAGAACTCATAGCTCCTATGATGAGTTTCATCTGTACTTCAGATATCCTGTTATAATAGCCACACAGTTACAGCATATATTGAGTTAATACTGTGTTTACTAGCAGATGCACTTGAGCATGAACAAACACAAAAGATATAATATTCGAAGAATAGACTGGATATGAGCCAACTGCTGCTACAGAACAAATTACCTTAAAACTGAGAGGCAAGGACTGATGAGCATGGTTTCTGTGTGTCAGGAAAGGGGGAGTGGCTTAGCTGCACTTAGTGGCTTAGTTCTACCACAATGGCTCTCTCACAAGGTCCCCATTAAGATGCTGATCTGGACTGCAGTTAGACAAAACTTACTGGGACTGGACTGTGTTCCTCCAAGGTGCCTGTTCTAGTTTGATTTCTGTTGCTGAGATGAGCACCATGACCAAAAACAACTCCACTGCTCACAGTCCCAGGTTATACATAGTCCATCACTGAAGGAAGTCAGGGCAGGGACATAAGCCCACTGGGGAATGCTGCTTTTTGACTTACCCAATGTCTCATACTCAGCTAGCTTTTTTACATCACTGCCCATAGTGGGCTGGAATCTTCCATATCAATCATCAGTCATGACCGTTTCTCACAGGCATGGTTACAGGCCAATCTGATAGAGGCAATTTTTCAACTGAAGTTCCTCTTTCCCAGGTAACTAGGTTATCAAATTGATAACGAAAATTAACAGAACTGTAGCCAGTTCACATAGCTGGCAGGGGATGCTGGCTATTAGCATGAGGCCCCTCTTTCTCCCAAATGGGCCTCTCTATAAAACTCCTTGGAATTGTCATGACAAAGAAGCCATCTTACCCCAGAGCTAAGAGAGCAAGGCAAGAACCAAGGGGACTTTTGTAACCTCACCTTAAAAGCCACACCCTTTTGTGTTTTGTATTGACAATTGAGCTGTGTCAGCAGTTAAGAGAACCTGAAACTACAGGACTGCTGAAAACTGTAACTCCAGTTTCAGGGGACCAAATACCCTCTCCTGGGCTCTAAGGAACCAGGGATACACATGATACATAGACAGACAGACATGCAGGCAAAAACACCCATACATATAAAATATAAAGTAATTTTGAAAAGCCACACCCTGTCACTTCCACATTAATTCCTCAGGTTACATGAGCTACTATCATTCAGTGTGATAAGGTACTATAATGATTGCCACAGGGCACACATTAAAATATGGTTATTCTTCTGTCAGGTTCAAGCCACACCTATTTGCCCTTTCAGAGACAACCACTCATAACAGTAGTAATTTTTTTAAACATTTATTTATTGATTTTCTTTTTCAGGGTGGTGCACATGCCACAGCATGCATAGAGAGGTCAGAGGACAACTTTCGAGAGTTGATTCTCTTCTTCTACCATGTGAGTTCCAAAGATCAAACTGAGGTCCTCAGGCTTGATACAGCAAGCACCTTTACCCACTGAGCCATCTTGCCAGCTCCTAGTAGTATTTTATAGACACACACACAATTGCATTCACCCATAAGTATATCTTTTCACTCCATGTCTTGGAAGTAAGTCTTCCCATGTCAGAACACAGTAACTGACCCTTCTTTTGCTGCAGTGGGCCATTCCCATGTGCACACATGCCGTAAGTCAGTTTACCCTCCCCATGGGTGCCTAATTGGATTGCTTCCAGTTGTCTAGTGTAAGCAATGTTGCCCTGAATTAACAGGTTCTCATAGTCCTTTGCACAGGCATAAGAATATCAAAGATAAATTCCTAGACATGGACCAGCTAGCAGGAGGGCCATGTTGCCCTTCACAAAGGTTGCTTATAACAACTTATGCTCCCTCCCAGCAAAGAATTGGTAATGTGCTAGGATCTCTGGAAGCTGAATAAGTAATTTAAAATGTAATATCATTTATATATATTGTCTGGTTGTTTTTGTAGGCTACTCCAGCCACTTCTTTTTAAAAGATGTATTTGTGTGTGTGTGTGTGTGTGTGTGTGTGTGTGTGTGTGTGTGTGTGTGTGTGTGTGTGTGCAGGTGTCCAAGAGGGTACAGCAACTCCTGGAGCTGGAGTTCCTAGAATTCCATGTGATTGTAAGCTGCCTAGTATATGTGCTGGGAACTGAACACTGGTCCTCTGGAAAAACAGCAAGTGCTCTTAACCACTGAGCCACCGCTCCAGCTCTCCTGCCACATTCTTCCCTCAGCTCTCTTCCTTCTTTACCAGTGCTGCTCAGCCTTCCTAATGCTGCAACCCTGTCTTCATTAGGGTTTCTATCGCTGTGAAGAGACACCATGACCAGGGCAACTCTTTTTTTTTTTTTAATATAATTTATTTAAGTTTATCTTATGTGCATTGGTGTGAAGGTGTCAGATCCCCTGGAATTGGAGTTACAGACAATTATGAGCTGCCATGTGGGTGCTGAGAATTGAATTCAGGTCCTCTGAATGAGTAGCCAGGACTCTTAACCTCTGAGCCATCTCCCCAGGCCTTCACGGCAACTCTTATAAAGGAAAACATTTAATTGGGATGGCTTGCTTATAGTTCAGAGGTTTAATCCATTATCATCATGGTAGGACATGGCCACATGCAGGCAGACATGGTGCTGGAGAAGTAGCTGAGAGTCCTTCCTGCAGGCAACAGGAAGTGGTCTCAGACACTGGGTGATATCTTGAGCATAGCCCTCTCAAAGCCTACCCCCACAGTGACACACTTCCTCCAACAAGGCCATACCTGCTCCAAAAGCCACACCTCCTAATAGTGCCAATTACATTCAACTGCCATTTTGATACAGTTCTTCATGTTGTGGTGACCCCAAACTGTAAGATTATTTTTGTTGGTACTTCATAACTGTAGTTTTTATTGTTATAAATTGTAACTTAGGTGACCCCTGTGAAAAGGTCTTTTGACCTCACAAAGGGATCTTGACCCAAAGGTTAAGAGCTGTTCTATACTGTGTGTTAAGCCTTTCTCTCATGCTTGCTTGCCCATGGCCTCTGAAATTCCTCTTCTTGCCTTCAACACAGCAGGTGGGGTTTTTTTTAACAGTTAAATACCCAAGACTGACTCTCCAATGCTAAGATGGTTCTTATGGTTTGGATCCAAAATGCTTATTATAGGTTCATGTATATTGATGGTGTGCTGTGTAGGCAGAATTGGGCAACTTTGAAAGATAGAACCTAGTCAGAAGAAGTCACTGAATGCAGGCTGTTGTGGACATTGTGTCTGGCTTTTTCCTGTCTTGCTCTTTGCTTTCTAGATGGCTATGATATGAATAAACCATAGCTGTGAGCTTCCCAGCACCACAGACTGAGAGCTCCTCATGCTGACATGCTTGTCTGCTATGATGGACTAGGATGCCCTGAAACCATGCACTAAAATAAATACGTCCTCGCTTAAGCTGCTTCTGGCACGTATCTTGTCTCAGTAACTATAAAAGTAACTAACACAGTTCCCCGAGATAAAGGGACATGAGTAGGCAGTTTCTCAGTGTCCTGGCCCCTACTACATACTTATAATCAGCTTTATGATCTGTTGTTATAACAGTGTGGTCTCTGTTTTTATTTTCTTTCCTTTCTTTTTCTCTTCTCTTCATCCTACCCCTGTGCTAGGGACAAAACTCAGGGCCTTATGGCCTGTGCATGCTAGGCAAGCACACTGAGCCATGCCCTAACTCCTGGTTTGCTTGTTTGTTTGTTTGTTTGTTTGTTTGTTTCAAATAGTTTTACTATGTAGCCTAGGCTGACCTAGAACTTACTATCCTCCTGCCTCAGTCCTCCAAGTATTGAGATTATAGGTATGAGCCACCATACCCACTTTAAAAAATTTGTTTTCCCAACATTTTGTTTTGAACTTTTTCTACTGACCCAGAGTTGTAAAAATGCAGGCAATCAAGTCCCATTATATAAGCCACAAACTGAGAGTGGTTTCCACGTTTTTGTTTGTTTTGTTTTTTTAAGACAGGGTTTCTCTGTATAGCCCTGGCTGTCCTGGAACTCACTCTGTAGACCAGAATGGCCTCAAATTCACAAAGATCTGCCTGCCTCTGGTCCCTGGGTGCTGATATTAAAGGCGTGCACCACCACACCCACCTTAAAGATTTATGTATTTTCATTTTATATGTAAAAGTGTTTAACTGAAGTTGCAGGCTGGTGTGAGCCACATTGTGGCCTGGGAACCAAACCAGGATCCTCTGTGAAAGCTGCGAGTGCATTTAACCTCTGAGCCATTTCTCCACTTCCTAGCTTCCACATTTTTAAGGGGTTAGAACAAAAATACAAAAGAGGGAAGAATGTTTCATAACACCTTAAAATTATAGGAGAGTCAAATATCAGTGTTCATATCATTTACCACTTGTTTCCATGTTACCCATGACGGCTTTCACTCTGCAGTGGTGGTCCTGGAGACCCCATTGCTAAGCCCCAAATACTTATTTGAATCCTTTTTACAAAAAGTTTGCCAACACCTGACTTAGATCTATTAAATGTCTTTTGTATGGTTCTGGGATGGAACCCAGGGCCTTGCAGAGAAGCATCACACAGACAAGACCTTTCTCCAGCTCTTCAAGAGTTAAGATTTTCTGCTGCTTCTACCCCTAAGTATGGTAGTGGTTCTTTTACATTTTTTTTTTCTGGGATGGAACCCAGGACTTTGAACATTCAAGGCAGGTCCTCTGCCCCTGGGTGACATCCCCAGCCCTCTGCTTCTTCAGCCAACACAGGAAATAGCAGGCTTAGAGTGAGGAGAGACAAGATAATGAAATGTTAGGTGCACTATGCTTGGTGTGTAGACAGAACTCAATAAACATGGCAATGAAAATTCCAAGCATTTTTTCACACAAGGTTTTTTTAAAAAAAAAAACAAAAAACTAGCTTGGGCCTGCTGATCCTGAGTCTTCCCTCTCTCCCTGGTTCCTGTAGTCTGGAAACCAGCTTTTCCCAGAAAGGATTTTTAGCCAAGGAAGCAGAAAAGGCCTCCAGGAAACTTCATTTTTTCCATAGCTTGTGGTTTGGCTGACTCAACTTCTGCCTTTCCCTGAGTCACAAGTTTGTCCTCTTCCTTAGAGGAGGGAGGGAGCCTTCACTCAGCCTCCCCACCCACCACCAGGCCCTGCTGGGAAGGGGTGGGTAGCTGGATGATCAGTTTATGCAGCTATAGGGGAATTCCCACCCTTCCTTTCAGCTGCATGGAATGTTGGGGCTAGAAGGAGACAGTGGAGACTGAGTGCTAAGTGGGCCCTGCATCACCAGTAGATCAAAGCTGGAGGCATTTCCTGACTCCAGAATCAACAGGTATTCATTCCTTCCTCTGGTCTTTTAGACTCCCTTCTTTAGACAGCCACTCTCTGCCAGATACTGTGTTGGATGCCAAGATGCCCTCACAGGGGACCATCCTCATCCTAGCCACCTCCATTTCTCCCTGAAAAGTCCACCTTTGCTAAGGAGGTGAGGGAGGGAGATCAGGGGATTGAGGCAGCCATGAAACATGACCCTGAAGACACAGCTGGACAACCCCTACCTGAGCTTCTTGGTGGGACTGGGATACTACCTCTGTGAAAAAGCAGACTCCTCACTTGTGCCCACCGGGGAGGCAAAAGAAGAGTGAGAGCCCAGCATGTCTGTCTGTACCTCTTTATCTGTCACTCCTCCTGCTTACCCCAGACATACGCATGTCACCCACCAAAAGCCTGCATGTCTGAAAACAAGAGAAATCTAAAGACTTTCATGGCGTTCACACAGAAAGCATCTGACCTTTAACTTTTATAATGTCCTGTTCCAAAGTCTCCAAACACACGATGAGCTCTGTAGTCATTGTCTCAAATTAATGGATTTTGGAAATGGCAAAGCCTCCTGGCCTATCACCCCACCCCCACCCCCACCCCAGCCACCTTAAGACAATGGTCTCTGACATCCTCTCACCCCCCTGCCCAAATTCTTCATCTATTTAAACCTAAAGCTTGTGTCAGTGCTCCGAAGATTAACTCCGGACATCACAGAAGTCCTCTATCTGTGAATGAGAAGATGAAATGAGGACATGACACTGCTAGGTATGGTGGAGAAGAAGGTTACTATAGCTGTGAGGAAGAGCATAGGCAGAGTCTTATGGAAAAGTCCACAGTGGAATAGCTGGCAGACTGAACCAGGCCATGTGAGAAGAGGGGTCGGGGTGGGGGTGGGGGGCAGAAGTCAAAACCAAAAGCAGCTGAGAGACAACAGGGAAGCCCAGCCCAGTCACTGGGCTGGAGAATTTAAGCTAGGGGGTGAGGTATGCAAGTCAAGACGACTCTGTAACAGAATCTAAGAAAGGCCAGAGAACCTGGCAGCCATTATCTGCAATAGTTACAAGCTAGCCTGTGGGACTTCAGACACTGTCTTTTGCTCTAGACAGTGGAGAGTTTGGCTATACCACCAACCAAAAACCCAAATGGGATACATCCATGGGTAGGGGAGGCCTAGAGTAAAACCATAAAAAGTGGTGTGGTCCATGGTGGATGAAAGAACATGAGCCCCATCTAAAGGGGACAGTGTGCTGTGGAGAAGTAGACCAGTATTTCCAAATCTTTGACTGATTGATTGATTATGTAGCCCAGGCTGGCCTCAAACTCAATCCTCCTGCCTCAGCTTCTGAGTGCTGAGATCACAGGCATGTGCCACCCAGGCCCCCAAATCTTAGATAAGCTAAAAATCTGGGCTGAGGATATAGCTCATTGATTTGGCACTTGTCTAGTGTGTAAGGCCCTGGATTCAAATCCCAGTATTGGTTGGGTGAGGATGTGATAAGAGGAGACTAAAAGTCTCAAATTTTATGTGATTTCTTCTAATCTGAAATGTTCACAGAAGTGCATTTTGTAAATGTTTACACAAATTTCAAGTCAAAAAAAAATGTTCTTAAAGTATGGCTGCTTAATAAATGCTGATGGGGGTGGTGTGGGTGACCATAGGAATTTGATAGAGATTAAGGGACAGAAGGCTGGAGACCCAGCTTAGGTAAGGGTCTGTCCCTAACACCAACACCGCGGGGGGTGGGGGTGGGGGACGGGGACATTAGCCCTTTTGAAACCCTCTAGTCCCCTCTGGCCTGGGTCCTGGTCAGCAGGCACCAGGCTAACCAGAGCTAGGACCTCTTCAATGTAACCAGTTTGGCAACACAAACTGACAGTATACAACAGACATTAGCCCAGCACTCTAGAGACAAAAGCAAGCCAGGGATAGCCTGATCTGCACAGTTTCTGACCATACATAGTAAAACCCTGTTTTTATGAAAAACAAACAAACAAAAAAAAAAAACCAACAACAAAAATGGACGAAGTAGAGCACTGATGCTTTGGGGCCAAAGAGACCTCCCTGAGGGGGTGACATTGAAATGACAAAGGAGGGGGGAGTGCAAAGGGTCAGAGTGGAACCAGCCCAGTGGTTTTGAGGAACCAGAAGAAGACAGTGGAAGAAGATTGCGTGGAGGCCGGTTAGACAGGAAGGCAGGCTTGGAATTGAGTTCTGAGTATCACCACCAGCCAGGTGGAGTCAAGCAAGGGGTACTTAACCTATTCACGTTGGAGCTATGTGATAAGAACGTGGGGTCAACTAGACTCATTTCCTCCCGTGTGTTTTTGCCATTTTCCACTAGGAAATTTTTATAAAGTTCTGTTGGTCTTTAATAAAAGGCGTGTCACCATCGCCGAAAATAGATAGCCATCATGATAACAGGGGCATCTGAGGGCCCACAGTCCCACCATCCTGTCGCGCGTGCTTCAGTGGTGGACCGTCCCCCGAACCCGCGCCGACTCAGCCTTCAGCACGGCGGCCAGAGAAGTTGGGGACAGCACTCCAACTAGGGATCCGTCCCGCAACCACACGCAGAAAACTAGCTGACCCTCTTGCCATCCAGCGGTTCAACTCCACCCGCGCACATTTCTGGGGAACTTGGGCTCACTCCGGCTCCGCCCCCGCCTGCGTGCTAGGGCTCCGATTGGCCAAGTGACCCTCGAAAGGGCATAGCCAGGGAGCTGGAACCAGGAGACGTGGGCGTCGCGAGGATTGGCGGGTGGGAGCGGTGACCGTACGCAGACCGGCTGTGCGGGGTACGCGGGTCTCCGCGGGAGGTAAGCAGGCTAGGCACCGGAAGCGCTCCCCTCCCGCCTGCAGCCGCGGGTCGCGGTGGCCGGGGAGATCGACATCTGGGATTCCACCGGAGCAGAGTGCTCTCTACTTGCTGACTTGTGAGGGCTCCTTTGGGAAGCAGTTGACAGCGGGTACTCCGGAGCCACTGAGTCCCCGAGGTGTGCCAGAACTGTGAGCCGGGGGAGGATCCTCCACAGGGTTTCAGTCCGCACCTTGTCCCACTAGGTTCCGGGAGTCATTATTTGGCCTGTGATATCTTTAGGGTGGGAGGAGCGGTTCTCACCGGCCTCTGATTTGAGACCCTGAAGAGTTTGAGTCAGCGACTGTTCATAAAGGAAGTTACTGAGGTGGGACCCGGCCCGGACTCTCCTAGGGAACACCTGAAGTGCAGAAGCCCGGTCACCAGGCCTCAGTAGGAGGAAAAACGGCAGTTCCGAGTCAGTCTGGAACGCGTGCACACGCCTAGAGGGAGCAGGCCTTGGAATTTGAACACAGCTGATATCAGATTCCACAGGGTTAGAGGCCGAGGAGGAGGGGCGATCAGTGCTGGGGTCAAGATCCCTGCGGTTTGTGTAAACTGAAGTGCCTCACTTGCTGTGCGTCCTGCCCACGTCAGCTCTCAGAGCTGCCTAGAGGGGCCAGGCCAGTTGCCTGAGCACTGGGACCTGGCCAACCCAGCCGCGCCAAGAAAGGAGGGGGTTGGCATTGTGCCTTCGGGGTGGGACAGGCCACCCTGTGTGTATGTGGTAAGAGAAGTCACGAAGATCGGCCTGGGGGGCGGGGTTTTTTGTTTAATATGAAGAGGGCACGCCTTTCAGGAGTCATTCTCTCCTTTTCATCATGTGAGTTCCCGGGATGGAATTCAGTCAGTCTTGGCCACAAACACTTTTATCCTCTGAGCCATCTTACCCAACTAGGTTTTGTTTTTGTTTTTTGTTTGTTTTTGTTTTTTTTTTTTAAGATAAGATCTCACTATATAGTCCAGATTGACCTAGAACTCTCTATCCTCCTGCCTCATCTTCTCAGGTACTGGATTACAGGTATGCGCCCTAGGCCAAAGTTTCTCTTCCTTGCCTCAGAGCTTATTTGAAAGTTTGGCCACTAGCTGAGGTTCTGGGATGGTGGCTGTGAAGGGTGGCTGTGGTGCTTTCTCCAGATGAGCATTTTGGGGGACTAAATGAGATCAAACATGCTATGTGCTCCATTTTATACCTAGCTAGCAGCAGGTGCTGAGAAAGTGGCACCTAAGAGTTCGCTTTACTTATTCTGTTCTCCTGGAAGAGGATTCCAGAAAGTTTCAGTGACTCACTACCCTTGTAATAACTCAGGAATGCTCACACTGGGCTGTGGGCTGGCAAGGTGACCCTACCTGCCTCTGTAACCTGACCTCTTGTGTGGGGGGGTGCCTTACTCCCTCCTCCTGAGGTCCAGGTTCCTGATCTCTCTCTCATAGAGGCAGTACCACAGTGGGCAACAGGATATGATGGGTTCCATCGGGACAGATAGTGTTGCCAGTAACCACGAGTAAGGTGCCTTGTGCATTTTGCATGTGTCAAGGGTCAACAAACCTTTTCTATAAGGGGCCAGAGAGTAAATGTATTTTAGGTTGTGTTATCTTGAATGTGATTGTATTTCACTAAGGTTGCATTTAGGAAAGCTGGCAGTGGGCCAGATTGGGTCTGGATTTTTAGTTCCTGGTTGTAGATCACATTTCCTCCTTGTCTCTCTGTCACATGTTTCTCAGTGATGGGCATTTGGGTTGCTTCTGCCTCTTGGCTTTAGTAAACACACAAGAATATAGATATTCCTTCCAGTCCCTTTGGAGACAGACCCATAGTGGGAAAGGTGGGTGTACGGTAATTCTATTTTTAATTTTTTGAGGAAACTTTGGGTTTTCCATAGTAGCTATGTCGCTTTTTCTCAAGATGTATTTGTTTATTTTATGGGTGTATCTATGTATATGCACCACATACATGCAGATCCCTTGGAACTGGAGTTCCAGAAGGCTGTGAGCCACCTGATGTATGTGTTGAAAACTCAACCTGGGTCCCTGCAAGAACATCAGAAACCACTGAGCTCCAGCCCATAGCTATAGCATTTTACATTTCCAGCAGCCGTGCATACCTTTTTTGCTTTTCCCACATTGGCACTTACTGTATTTTCTTTGATAGGAGCCTTCCAATGGGTATGGGATCTCCTGTTTTTACTTGTAGATGGGTTTCTTGAATAGTTTGGAAAGTTGTGTGGTTTCTGCATAGGTGATAGTCAGTTGTATGTGCCATCCTAGGGCTGCTCACCTCAGTGTTCATTACTCCTATTGGTCCATTTATCCATCATGTGAGGTGAGAAGAACCTGTTGGGTTTTTTTTTTTTAAGATTTATTTTTATTTTTATCCATGTGTCTGTGTGACTGAATGCCACATGTGTGTGAATGCCTCAGAAGCCAGAAAGAGTGTATCAGGTCCCCTGGAGCTGGAGTTACAGGCAGTTGTAAGCCAGGCACCCAATGTGGGTACTGGGATCCAAATTCTGTCCTCAGGAAGAGCAGAAGAGCAGAAAGTGCCCCTAACCGCCGAGCCATCGTTCCAGCCCCAAACCCTGTTTCTTATTAGATCCTCTGCTCCTAAGTGTTTCAGATCCTCTGATACCCGGAAGCCGCTGCACCTTTGGCTCTACTGCCTGTGGGTCATTCTGGTCTCTCCCCAGGAAGATGTTATCCACATTGGCCCCCAGCACAGTGCCTGGTGGTCATGGAGGTAGCATGCTGGCACATTAAGGGACACAGTTTGGGTTTGTCAGATGTTGCTGGAGGGCATCTCTCCAGGTTCCACCAAGCCCCACAGTCCCACAATCCACGTATAAAATAATTACTCAGACGCTTATATTACTTATAAACTGTATGGCCGTGGCAGGCTTCTTGCTAACTGTTCTTTTATCTTAAATTAACCCATTTTTATAAATCTATACCTTGCCACGTGGCTGGTGGCTTACCGGCGTCTTTACATGCTGCTTGTCCTGGCAGTGGTTGCAGTGTCTTTCCCCCTTCTTCCTGTTTCCCCAATTCTCCTCTCTCCTTGTCCCACCTATACTTCCTGCCTGGTCACTGGCCATCAGTGTTTTATTTATATAGAGCGATATCCACAGCAGTCAGATTGTCCCTCAGCCAAGAACTGTTGATCAGTTAGCAGAATGGCTTGGGGTTGCAAAGTTTGCTGCCAAGTTCAGCAAACTAAAAATAGTTATTATATCAGGTGGTGTGGGCAGCACTTTGTGTGTGTGTGTGTGTGTGTGTGTGTGTGTGTGTGTGTGTGTGTGTGTCAGCAGATGTTTGTATGTGGTAAGAGGTCAAATCACTCCTGCTTCCTCCTAACAAGTAAAAACTGAGTGTCAAAGAGAGATTCATGTACATGATACCTTACTGTGTGCATGGCACAGTTTTAAGAATTGTTGATATAGCTATTAACAAGAAAAGGCTTCTGTTCTGTTCTGTTGAAACTAAGGATTGAGTGGAGGCAATAGAAGGTCACATGCAGTAACTAGACAGGAAAATACCAGGGTTTTTTTTTTTTTTTTTTTTTTTTTTTTTTTTTTGTGTGTGTGTGTGTGTGTGTGTGTGTGTGTGTGTGTGTGAAGGCCAAAGATTGATGTCTGGTGTCTTCCTCAACTGCTGTCCACCTTGGTTTTTTAAAGATTCATTTAACTTTTAGTCATAGGTATATATGTATGAGTGATATCTTAGTTAGAATTTCTATTGCTGTGACGAAATACCATGACCAAAAAGCAAGTTGGGAAGGAAAGGGTTTATTTGTCTTACACTTAACAGCACTGTTCATCATTGAAGGAAGTCAGGACAAGAACACAAACAGGGCAGGAACCTGTCAGTATTTCAGGTTTTATGACCACATGATTCCTGTCACCACTTAACTCTGCCATACCCTATACATGAATGTACACAGACATGTTACAATAAAACTTTATTTATAAAAATGGGCTCTGGGCTACATTTGACCTCTGGCCAGTTTGCCATCACTGGGAGAAGCTTCCTGAGATGAGGAACAAAGGATCTTTCTAAGCTGGTCATGGGCCAGGGTCAACATGGGATGGCCTGTTCCAGGTGAGGCAAGATGGCACCTTGCTATTGTACGGTGGTGGAGTTGCATGCTGAGAAAGAGGAGGCTCAAGGATGAAGACTAGATTTGGAGTTTGAGCCACTGGGTGCATGGTGTTTCTGATGATGGAGAAGAGCTAAGAGGAGAGGGCCCAGGAAACATTGGGTTCAGTGTTGAGTATAAGAAGCTAATTTGATGACTGGGTAGGCAAGTGGCTATCCATACCTAGAGCTTAGTAGAGATGCCAGGCCTGGAAGCTTGGACCAGGAAGTGGCCACATCTGTGTATCCTTCAGTTTTGAGTATGCTGGGCTTAGAAGGGTGGGTATGAATATCAGGAGGTAGCTAGGGTATGCTGTGAGGCTACCAGTGTTTACTGCCTAGTACATCAACAGAGAACCCAAGTGGGCTCTGCACTCCACAGAGGAGGCTCTGTCTTCTGAGCTGTATTCCCTCCAACTAACTACCAGAGTCTGTTTCCCTCCTGTAAGATGGGGGCAGAGGGTTTTCTAACCTGCTAGGGTTTGTGTGAGGACTAAATGAAGTAAAGCTGCCCTTGCCTGAGAGTTAGTACTCAGCACATGGCCCCTGAGATGGCAGTGTGGCCCCTGTTCAGCCACCCAGAACAGCTGGCTACCTTGGGCAGATGAAGGAACAAAGAGTCGGTGATCAGTTTGGATCCAGACACTCATATTGTCCAACATACACTGTTCAGTGTGTGCACCCCCATCCTTCCAATCACAGACTGTCCCAAACAGCTGATGGGAGTTGGAGGCTCACCATTCCAGTTTCCTTGCTCCTGATGCATGCCTGAGTTATGCTCTACTTCCAAGGCTCCTAGGACCACTGAGTCTCTTATTTCTTGCATTAACTCCTCATGGCTGTCTTCCCACCACCAGCTGCCTCCCATATGCCTCCTACAGGAGAATCCCTGTCACCCACCCCACCCCCAGTAATCTTCCACTCCTTGTATCAAGTCAGCCTCTGGAGCTCTATGTTTCTGTGCCTGGGAGGCGAGGTAGGCTGGGGATAATAGGTTTGGTGAATGAGTGAGCTGGTGTAGGGGGCGATGAGCAGTGTGTTTCTGACTTCATGGGCAAGCTGATGGCCTCCCTGTCTGCCTCCTACAGCTTAGCTACTGAGAAGATGGTGGACCATTTGGCAAACACAGAGATCAACAGCCAGCGGATCGCAGCAGTGGAGAGCTGTTTTGGGGCATCAGGGCAGCCGCTGGCCCTGCCTGGCCGTGTGCTCCTGGGCGAGGGGGTACTGACCAAGGAGTGCCGAAAGAAGGCCAAGCCACGCATCTTCTTCCTCTTCAACGACATCCTGGTGTATGGCAGTATTGTGCTTAGCAAGCGCAAGTACCGCAGCCAGCATATTATTCCCCTGGAAGAGGTAACATTGGAGCCACTGCCAGGGACCCCACAGGCCAAGAACCGCTGGATGATCAAGACAGCCAAGAAGTCCTTTGTGGTGTCCGCAGCCTCTACCACGGAGCGCCAGGAATGGATTAGCCACATTGAAGAGTGTGTGCGGAGGCAGTTGCTGGCCACAGGCCGCCAGCCCACCACTGAGCATGCAGCACCGTGGATCCCTGACAAGGCCACAGACATCTGCATGCGTTGCACACAGACACGCTTCTCGGCACTTACCCGGCGTCACCACTGCCGAAAATGCGGGTTTGTGGTCTGTGCTGAGTGTTCCAAGGAGCGTTTTCTGCTGCCACGTCTCTCCCCCAAACCCCTTCGTGTCTGCAGCCTCTGCTACCGTGAGCTGGCCGCCCAAAAGCGAAGGGAGGAGGCCAAGGAGAGGTACAGGGACTCTCCAGGGCAGCCAACCCACCTAGGCGGTGCTGTCTGTGGTGCATCCAGTGGTGATGATGATGACTCCGATGAGGACAGAGAAGGCAGTGGAGATGGTGACTGGCCCAGCCAGGTGGAATTCTATGCTTCTGATGTCTCCTGGTCAGCCTTCCACAGTTGACCCTCACCTTCAGAGTGTCTGCATCAAGCCAGTCCACTGCCCACAGCCCCAAGAGTGCAGGTCCTGAACTGTCTGATTTTGCTAGGACCCAAGCCCATGGTAGTAGGCATATGACAGGTAGCTGTTCCGGAGCCATTAATAGTGCCTTTCTGCTAGACAGCAGCATCCTAGGCCTTCTTCTACTTCTGGTCAGATAATTGCCTTTCCATTTCACAAGGCCCAGAACATAAAGTCCTTGGTGACCAGGCTACTACAGCCCTTGGGGTTAGACCAGGCCAGGTGTCCCAAGCATTAAAAGACCAGGGTGGAAGAGGGCAAAGGGAAGACCAGACCCGAGTGGAGGTCCACTCCACTCTGAAGCTTGAGCTTCAGACCCCATTCCCACCTCCACCCCTTAACAGGCACAGCCCATGCCAGCACAGAAGGCCTGCACACCCACCACCATGCAGATATCACTACCTGACCACTGACGGAGTCCTTGCCAAGCTAGACCCCAGATGCACTGTGTGTGCCTTTGGGGCCCAGGTGAGCTGCAGTCTGTGCCCCCGCCCAGAGCAGCCCATCAAGGTCTCTGCCCTGTCACCACCCTCCAAATATCTGGTGCCTGTCCTGTCCCCATCTCTATCTGCAGTCAGTAGAAGCAATGTTTTCCCTTAGGACTCTGGATTTCAAGGACAGAAACCCTACCCAGACTGACTTACCAATAAAACATCAACAACAAAAAACTCTTGATTGCTAAGTCTAAGAATACCCCAGCTTCAGACACTACTCAATCAGTGGTAGGAGCCACGGGTAGGGACAGCCATCACTGATACTGCCACACTGGGCATTCCTGGAAATGCCTCCCACCCAGTGAGACATTCATGCCACACTGTGGCTGGCTCCCCAAGAACAAAGCCCCATTCTGCTGCTTTGATGGCCAGCCTGCCTGCCTGCCTGCCTTCTTTCCTTTTCCTTTGAGACAGGGACTTGTTACAAAGGGCTGATACAAACTTGAGATCCTCTGGCCTCAACTTCCCCAGTGCTGAGATTACAGGCATATACCACTATACCCAGCTTATTGGTGTGGGCTGTCTAAATGGGTGGTAAAGGAAAATAGGTGTTTGTCTGGCTCAGCCTGATCCTTCTGGGGTAAAAAGACTCCTGTGTAGTCTCTGCTCAGCCCCTGCAGATGGTGTCTATGATTTGGGGAGCAAGCCGCTAGCTTTGCGTGTAGACTAGAAAGTTTCAGGACCCTTCAGAAGCCTTCTTTAAAGCTGTTCACGGCAGTTCATGCCTGTAATCCCAAGATTGTGAGTCTGAAGCCAGCCCTAGCTAGATAAAAACCCTGTCTTGAGAAACCATGCTTTCTGCAGGTATTTATCAGTCTTTGCCCAGTACCTGGCTATCCTTGAATGGAGCCCCTGTGTATAGAGTGGGGTCACTGTCAGGTGCATGTGGGACTTTGGTGCTAAGAAAACTTCCCTTCGACTCTAGTATAGTGAACCCCTATTATCAGGGATCTCCATGCCCCCAATATAATGTTGTCTTCCATGTCTATATTCTGGTTCTGTAGGTTGGGTCCAGGCCCCAAAGTCTACAGTTGACAGACATGTGGTCGGTCACCCTCTAAAGAGTGCTGTAGAATATGGAGCACCCAGGAGCTGCCTGTGACCCTTCCTGTACTGGCAGTGACAGGCTGGGGAGGATTGGGATGTGTTTGTTTGCAGCCCCTTTCACTTTGTGGCCTCTGTCAGCACACAGACTGGTTCAGGCTGCTTCTCCTGTTTGGGCCCAGGACCAGGCAGGTTCCTAGGTGAGGAGTGGCTTCCTGAACCTAGATCTAGTGTCTTTTCAGCAGTCCAGACCAGGTAGTCCCATCCTTTCCACCCATGGCTGGTGACTCACAAACTTCACTCCCTTGGAACCTTCCTTTCTTAGAAACCTTCAGGGTATAAAAGGCAGCAGCAGTTCCTGTGGACAGAAGGAACTGCCTGAGGCTGAGCCCTGGGTCTAGCCACTGTCCTTATCGCCTGACAAAATGAGCATGGTGCAGGAATCTGGGTGGTTGGGGCAGGCTGTGGAGGACCATGTGGCACTGGTAATTAGATACAGGAGCTGACTCATCCCTCAGCCTAGGGCTCAACCTAGGACAAGGATGTTACTTCCCTAAGCCCCAAGATGTCAGAGACCACAAGGGTCCAAGGTTGTCAACAACCTTGGGAAGGTGTTCATTTATTCAAAGCTACTGAGACTTGCTGTGTTCCCTACCAGATGCTGGGGACACTGCTGTGAATAAGATGGACTTGGCTCTCAGTTTTGAGAGGGGAAACTACATTCTTGCAGGTGGGCTGAGGCTGGTACTACGTGCATAGAGGCACACCCCGGGTGAAGAGAGTGAGCCGTGCCAGTGGAGAAACAACCCTCCAGGTATTGGCAATGACTTGTGTCAAGGCCCTGAAGAGGAAGGGGTCCATGTCCTGGAGAAACATGATGGGGTCAAGGCCAAATGACAATAGACCCCCCCAGGGCCACAGAGGCTTCTACAGGCAGCAATCTGTTCTCTGCTCTGATGACTTTGTTCTGACTTGTCAGCAGATGGTTGGAGTGTGGGGAGGTAGGCAGGCATGGGGACTGTGTGCACAGAAGCTAGCTTGGGATTTCCAAGGGGGAATCTAAGAAAACTCCATCCTCTGCTCTTTCTGCCTATGGTGGTAGGCAGGAAGCTTCCATGGCCTTCCTTCTGTCCCTGACTCTTTTCTACTGAGATACTGAGGGAACTCCCAGGAGCCAAATGACTGTGGGACCCTTGGGCAAGACCAAGTGATACCCAGTATCCCCCGACTGCTGAAGCTTTTGTTAGAGGGGAACAGACTGCAGGAATGAAAGCCTTGAAATAAGATGTGTAAGAAACAAAAGTGGGGCCTGGAGAGATGGCTCAGAGCTTAAGAGCACTTGCTGTTCTTCCAAAGGTCCTGAGTTCAATTCCCAGCAACCACATGGTAGCTGAAAACCATCTGTAATGAGATCTGGTTTCCTCTTTGGGCCTGCAGGAATACATGCAGGCAGAACACTGTATACATAATAAATAAATAAATCTTTAAAAAAGAAAAAGAAAATGGTGAGGATGTTTGGAAGAGGAAACCTGTGCCCTAACGTAATAGTGCAGTCACTATAGAAGGCGTTGTGCAAGCCCCCCAGCAAACAAAACAGAACTGGGGATGACCCAGTTCAATCTGGGTAGTAAGCATACACTTGGGTACCTAGCAGTACTCACAACAGTCAATATGGCACTAACCTAGGTGTCTATCAGCACATGAACAGATAAAGAAAATGTAACATACACTGGAGATTTATTCAGACACCAAGGAGAAGGAAATTGTGTCATTTGTAGAGAAATAGATGGAACCAGAGATGGCCATGTTAAATCAAACAAGCCAGACTCAAAGATCACATGCTTTCTCTCATAGGCAGTGCCTAATTTTAAAAAAAAAAAAAAATGTGAAAGTATAAGGGTATGATTTAAGAAAAGGGAGGGGACTAGTGAGGGAGCAAGAGCGAGAAATGGGGTGAATATGATCAAAGTGTTTGATAAATATGTGTAAATGTAACAAAACAACAACAAAAGAAAAACCTCTAGCATGTGGCCATAGAATGGAGCCTGAGAAGGGAAGGAACTGTGTGGGAGATTCTCCTCAGTCCCTTGCTGAGGCAGCATGGTCAGCCAGACTGGAATCAAGGCTTGCAGGCATGTTATTCAGGCTGTTCTCAAAGAGGGGCCTGCCTGAGGAGCAGGACCCCCTCTGTTGGAGTATATCACACAGGTATATACCATTCTCAGTTGGGGCTTTCCAGCCAAGGTGCCGAGGGCTAAGTCAAGGCTATACTGTTGACTTTTGGGCCACCACCCCACCCAGGGACTCAGGAGTTCTTAGGATGGACTTCAGTACCTCAGCTCTTTGTCTTGTTTACCCAGTACTGAACTGAAGGCCAACAGGATCTGAGAGCTATGTCTGATGGGTTGGGGCTAGGCTTCACACTCTTGCCCATGGCTCTGTTCACAAGGCCTGGCAGGACTCAGGAACCCACTGTCCTACCAACAAAGTCTTCCTGAAATGTCCTCCCAGCTGTGTGAATACTGTCCCTGCCAGGAGCATGTGATTCTCTAGCAGCACTGGGTCCTTGGGAGGGGGTCTGCCTTGCCCCACCTGGAAATGAAGAGAGACAAAGGAGCTCTAAGGCCAGGACCCTGCGTTGACAGCATGGGAACTTGCACCTCAGCATTGCCTGAACCAGCTGTGCAGAATCCAGCCTGATGGAGTGTTGGGGTAGGAGGTAAGGTTGCAGCTGTGACCCCGTGCATCAGGGGCAGATGGCAGACTGCTCTTGCAGTTCAGTGGGGTCCAATTTTCACACAGGATTCAGATACCAGGAGAGGCCATGCAAGGGCCATCGTTAGGGATGCTAGCCTGTGCATTTGTCCATGGGACTTCCAAGTGCCACATTTTCTCAAAGGAGAGAGCCACTTACATATCACTAGTGATATCCAAGTGTGGTCTGCCAAGGTAAGGAGGAAGGCAGGGGACTCTAGGACCCCAGGAATGGTGTCCCTGTGTTGATGAAGGTAAATGCTGGTGCCTACTTACTAAGGTCTGTCTGTATTTGAAGCAGAGACAAAGGGCAGGTCACACAAAGCCTTCTTGAGGCTCAAAGAGGATGGCCTTAGGAGAGCTTCCTAGAAAAGGTGACGTTTGTTGGCACCTCAAAATGAGGTGCCTCGGCAGGCTTTATCTTGGTATCTGTGAGGTCTAGAATACTGATTCTTACTTGTTTTGTTAATTTTTTTTAATTTTTAATAAAAAAAAAAGTGGCCAGTCATAGTGGCACATAACTTTAATCCCAGCACGTGGGAAGCAGAAGCAGGAGAATCTCTGAGTTCAAGGCCAGCCTGGTCTATAGAGCAAGTTCCAAGACAGTCAGCCAGGGTTACTCAGAGAAACCCTGTGTACTAGGTGGTTTTGTGTGTCAACTTAACATACAAGCTAGAGTCATCAGAGAGGAAGGAGCCTCAGCTGAGGAAATGCCTCCTTGGGATCCAGCTGTAAGGCATTTTCTCATTTAGTGATTGATGGGGGAGGGCCCAGCCCATGGTGGGTGGTGCTATCCCTGGGCTGCTGGTCCTGGGTTCTGTAAGAAAGTGGGCTGAGCAAGCCATGGGAAGCAAGCCAGTAAGCAGCACCCCTCCATGGCCTCTGCATCACTGCATCAGCTCCTGTCTCTGTCCTGACTGCCTTTAGTGATGAAGAGCAAAGTGGAAGTGTAAGAGAAATTAAGCCTTTCCTCCCCCAACTTGCCTTTTGGCCAAGGTGTTTCATTGCAGCAATAGACACTAAGACACCCTGTCTCAAAAAAATAAATAAAAAGTATATTACATTTGCTTGTGTAGGTATGGGAGGCATATGCCATGTGGAGGCCGGAGGACAACTTGTAGGAGTCAGTTTTCTCTCTCTCTGCTATGTAGACACCAGCAGACTTCCATAAGGCTTCTATAGACAATGATTTTCCATATGACACCAAAAGCAAAAATAGACAGGAGGGCCATAGTCAACTGAAAAGAGTGGACAGACAGGCAGCAAAAAGAAAAACAGACAGGATCTCACTTTCACCTTGGCTGACTTGAAATTTGCTATGTAGACCAGGCTGGCATTGATCTCACAGAGACCCAGCTGCCTTTGCCCCCTGAGTCATAGGGTGGCATTACTTGTAATCCTTGGGAAGCTGAGGCAACAGTTCATGAGTTAAAGGCCAGTCTGGGCTACATAGTGAGATCCTACCTCAGATAAACAAACCAAACAACAAAAGAAAATTCAAGCTAGTTGTAAAATTGGGCAAATAGACACTTTTCAAAAGAAGAAATGAAATATATGTTATTTACATATTTTCCATATATATTAATACCAAGCATTTATATATAATTCTATATTGTAATATATATAACTAATATATATTAATGCTTAGTATGATTGGCCATCAGGGAAATATAAATCAAAACTTCATTGACCTGTCATTTCACCCCAGTTAGAATGTTTACTATTTAAAAAATAAAAGTCCCTGCTGTAAGGCTGTGGGTCAAAGGAGCCACACACACTGTTGGCAGGGCAAGTGAACTAGGTCAGCCATTCTATAACAGTGTGAGGGGGTCCTCAGCTGAATGGGAGATCTGACACTTGAGCCAACTCTCCCACCTCAGGGTCTCATCAAAGAAAATGACACCAGCATACCAGAAAATGTGCCCACATACCATGGATGGGCTTGACAGCAAAGTCACAATAGCTAATTCACACATGGGGTCCCAGAAGCAGGGCAAGATCTTCCTGACACCCACTGTGAGTTGGCCTCACAGGCTGGGGCAGAAGTGCCCACTATACCAGAGAGAAGTTTCTGGAGAGATTGCATCTGTTCCACTGAGGGCTTGCATGGAGCTGTTATCTAAGTGGATGCCTGACTGCCTCTCCCTTGCCTCTCTGTCTTTCCTTTAAACACCACTGTAAAATGGCTGCTGGGGGAATTCAGATCACCCATTGGGACTGGGACCCTGTAAGAGCGACTCAAAGGCTGACCCAATTCTCAGAATCTGAAGTCTTGGGACAGGTACAAAACAAGGGCAGCCACTTCCTCTTGGCCTGCTTGTTACTGAGGCCTCCAGGATGTGACCTACCCAGACAGGGTCTGTGGGGAGGGGCATGGCTATCTCTGGGTGTGGAACTTTTCACATGGTAAATTATCAGGTTCTGACCACCCCCAAGCTTAAGCCTCAGCCCTTGCCACTGTCTGCAGAGTCCTGACTTGTGAAAGCCCACATCCTCCTTGTATATGCTCTGTCTCCAAGCAGGCTTGCTAGGAACTGTGCTCAGAGGGCAAAAGAAGGGCCTAGGGCAGTGAAGAGGGGGTCTGCCTAGCCAACCCTGCCAGTCTGCCTCAGCTTCCCAGGGCTGCTTTCTGACTGCCCACCACTCCCCTGTTCTGCCCAGGATGTTTAGCCCTTCTAGCACAGACACCACCTGAGGTTTCTCTGCAGCCTTCCTGGATGATGTGCTTTCCTATCTCTGTTCCCCTACTCTGGCTTCCTCACCTTCCTACAAACTATCCCATTTGGTACCCTGTGAAGTATTGGGCAATTGCAGATGATTCCTTTGAAGGTGACATCTGTACCTCCCCTAGCTTCTGGGGCATTGTGGGAAAATGTGGTATGAATGAGAATGGTCCCCATAGGCTCAAGTATTTGATTTTTTTTGTTTTGTTTTTCGACACAGGTCTTCTCTGTGTACCCCTGGCTGTCCTGGAACTCACTCTGTAGATCAGGCTAGCTTTAAACTCAAGAGATCCTCCTACCTCTGCCTCTGGAGTGCTGGGATTAAAGATGTGCACCACCATCATTCAATGGCTCATATATTTGAATGCTTAGTCACCAGGAAGTGAAACTCAGAGGGGGTGTGTCACTGGGGGTGGGTTTTGAGGTTTCAAAAGCCCATACAACCAGACTGACTCTCTCTCTCTCTCTCTCTCTCTCTCTCTCTCTCTCTCTCTCTCTCTCTCTCTCTCTCTCTCCCTCCCTCCCTCCCTCCCTCCCTGCCAGCATACTCTGAAACTGTAAGCAAGCCCCCAATTAAAAGTTTTTCTCTTCTAACTTGCCTTTGTCATGGTGTCTCCTCCCAGCAATCGAACAGTGACTAAGACACTGTCAAAGGCTGTGTACTGTGAGCTGACTCCATCAGCTTTGCCTACCCACTTGCCCTGCACTGGGCTTCCATCCAGACACTCCTGGGTCTCCCAGCTCTGCCCTTGTTTCTACTTCTTCTCTCACCCTTCCAGCAATACCCTATCTGTGGATGCCCTGGGTTCAGGACTCTGTCACACACCAGTACACAGGGAAATTTGCACAGGAATGGGGTCTGTACATTGAAACACCCTTCCTTTGGGCAGAGTGGAAGCCCTACCAGCAAGAACACAGGGGTGAACATAGGCCAGGCTGTGTAGGTGGAGTCCATATCCTAAAGGAGAGGAACTCTATACACACACACTCCGTACACCTCTCCATATAAGTCCCCACCCCCACCCCAACACACACACAACCTCTCTAGGGAGCTCTTGCCCAGGAAAAAGAATGAAAATCCCAGTGACCTCCAGGCCTCCTCTCACCCTTCTTCATCTTTAGGGTTAGGAAACAAGGCCTAGGGAGCAGACTCTCAACCCCCACCTGACACAGGATCAAGACAGGATAAGCCAGACCAGGGCTGTCTTCTGTCTTCCCAAGCCCCTCCTTTCCCCTGCTGTCTCCCACTTCAGTCTCCCAGGCCAACAGAGAGACAGCATGGGGTGGAGGTGCCAGACAGTTCTGGGGAAAAACAAGGGGAAATTTCCATCATTGGAGCTTCATGGGGATTCTGAAAGATTCTAATTCCCAAAATCAGGCCTTCCAGAATGCCCTTCTGGCACAAAGTGGCTCCCAAGCTGGCAGGAAGTGAACCTGGCATCTGAACCAGTTGTCCACTGTGCAGGAGTCCCCCCAGGGTGACATTCCCTCTGCATAGCCACACTCTCCATAGCTCCTAGCTATCCACTGTAATACCTGGCAATGAAAACTTCCAAAGCTTGCAAATCACCAAAATCCTGAACACACCCAAATGACTTCTTCTGGGTTCCAAATAGCAACAAAGCCTTCTGGGAGGCCCCACTCCTACCCACAAGGAGCAAAGCCTTTGACCTTTTCAGCTCTCAGCCAATCATCCTCTTGCTGGCCTGGGGGAGGAGTTCCTGAGTGTCTCCTGGAGCCAGAGTGAGAAGTAGAGCCTC